>NC_137132.1:25141475-25366475 GCF_949319135.1 Squalius cephalus
GAGTTTAGCCTACTTCCATGGTGGAGATTTACATTGACTTGAATTTAGGTTAGTTCATTATATATTATTTTATTTAATCCTTTAGTTTTTTTGTTGAGTGTGTGTGTGTGTGTGTGTCTCTTTTAGTTCTGATGCAAGAATCCAGCTAATGAATATGCATCACAGCTCCAAACTCAATTTTCAACAAAAGCATACTCATTTCTGATCATACCTTAAACCAATTGATCTAATGTCCAGAAGTCATTGAGCCGTTTAATATCCAAATTGACCCCATTTACTTTAATGATACACATTCCTTCCTGGTTTTATTGCGAACGATTCGCGAGCACACATTACTCTGTAGAAAAAAGTTGGTCTTTGTCTATAATCTTTCAACAACAAAAAAAAAATTATATTTTGCTTGCCATGTGAAACGACTTTCCATGTCCGGCTGACGTTCCCAAATCAATCTTTTTGGGATTTGGAATTTGTTGATGCCTCTCCTACAAATAAGTGTCATATAGAAACAACTTTCTGCATTTTGTCTCTTTAAATATCTAGTTTCACTCGCAAATACACTACCATTCGAAAGGAATGTTTGGGAATGTTTTTTTGTTTTTGAGAAAAACATCTTATATGCTCAACAGGTCTGCATTTATTTGATTAAAAACACAGTACAAACGTAATATTAGTAAAATATTTTTAAAAAAGTAATATTGTAAAATATTATTACAATTTAAAAAAAAAAAAAATCCTATTTCAATACATTTTAAACTGTCATTTATTCCTGTGATGGCAAAGCTGTATTTTTATCAACTATTAATCTAGTCTTTGGTGTCACATGATACTTCAGAAATTATTTTAACTCTCTCCCTGACAGGATTTTCTTTAAAAGTTGCCAGCCACCCCCAGCATTTTTTATCATTTTCACAAAAGTTTCATCATGGCCCCCAGAATATTTTGTATGAATATGCAATATATCAAAAGAAAGAATTCAATGACCCTCTGCTTGAAAAAAACCAACAACCTGTTTTATTCTAGCTTTTTATTCTAGCTTCATGCATTCCTTTTTATTTAATCAACACTTGATTGTGGGTAAGTTTAATTTAAAAAGCAACATTTTGAGCAAAAGCTGAGAAAATCACATTTTTGTCAAAGATCTGGATCAGATTCAGAACGATGATCAAAACATTGGTAGATTGAGTCCATCAACACCCCCATAGCTTCACAGTCCTATAGCTTGTCCTGTGTAACATTAGGCAGTTTCGATGCTGTTTAATGTTGATGATCATGTTATTTGACATACTGTATGCATTTGCTTACATATTGCTTGTTTCTGCTTCTTCACCTGTGTTTCGATCGGGAGATTCAGTCCTCTTTCAGAAGATGTGTAATAGCGCCTCCTACCGTATAACAGTGAAAACACGGAAAGCCAGAAATATTCGTCAGTGGCGGGGAAAGAGTTAATACGCAGATTTGCTGCTCAAGAAACATTTATTATTATTATCATCAATGTTGAGAACTTTTTTCAGAATTCTTTGATGAATAGACGGTTTAAAAAACAGCATTTATTTAAAATAGAAATCTTTTGTAACATTGTAAATATATTTACTCTCACTTTTGATCAATTCAATGTATCCTTGCTGAATAAATATATGAATTTCTTAAAAAATAAATAAAAAAAAAGTTACTGACCCCCAAATTTAAAACAGTAGCATGCGTCCCATTAGGGTAGTAACCCGACATTTACTTTCACTGACATTTGCAAGGCATCCCAAGTTAAATATTTTATTCTTGTGTTCTGGTACTGAATTAGCAGTAACACTGTACAATAATGTTCCATTTGTTGACTAAAGTTAACAAAGATTAATAAATTATGTAGCAAATATATTAATCATTGTTAGTTTGTTAGTAGCATTAACACTAACTAATGGGTGCTTATTGTAAAGTGTTACTGAATTAACAAATATTGCAAGGGCGTTTCCTCCGAGGTGGCAAAGTGCCACCTCAAAAAAGTGGATGAGAAAATAATCCATATTACACAAATAAAACAATGCATACATTACAAAATGTAGCATTAAAAAGTGTATAAATCTCACATTTTTACATAAATAGCTCACCCACTTAGAAATCACTGCTTTCAAAATCAAACTTGAAAAGGCCTGAAAACATGACTGTGTTTTTTTTTTTTTTGTGATTAATCAACTTGATGAAATGAAAGGTTCATCTTCGTGTCTGTGACCACACTGTAAAAAAAGAAAAAAGCTGCCTTAAATTTTCAAGTACAATCAACTTGGATGTTTACGTCATTTCAACTTACATTAAACTGACTTAAATGAGTTGAATCTTGTTTAACTTATAAAAAAAGTTGAAAATTGCTTAACACAGTATTACACTTGATGAGAGTTCTGAAGTGCAGCCCACTATGCGATAAGTACAGCCTTGACCCGAAGAAGACTCTCGCTCCGGTCCGTCTGCGGCTAAGTGCTCGGCTAATGCACTGCTGGAGAGCAAGAACCCGGCGGTCCTCATGAGCTCTCCAGCATAATCAACCCAACCAATAGGGCTCTGTGTCTCTGACTTTATAAGGGATATGTCACGGAGGGTCAGTGTAAAAGAGGAAATGACTCAGTTGTTGTGCATTAACTTGAAATAACTGAGTATGCCACTAATGCTGACACATCTTGCTCTTACTAGGCCAAATCTGCTTTTAAAAGACTGCGCACATACAGTACACACACACATAAACACAAGGCAACACTCAAAACACAGGCACAACATCAAAACACACCAATCTGCCTATCTCTGATTACAGAAATCGCCTTCATCAACAAGCAACCGTCTGGCCGTGGAAGTCTGGCCAGGACACAAGTCCGCCGTAATCTCACAAGTCTCGGACAGATCTCTGGGATCTTGGTGCTAAGGAACGTCACATCAGCGTTAAAGGTCGTATTAATCCCTTAGTTGTTGGTGACCCACAAGGCGCTGTTTTGAGCAGGTGGAAAAAAATGATTAATTTCGGTTAAGCGGGATTTGGACCCCATATCGGGTTGGTTTTCGCCACCGTACACTCACACGCTCTGGCAATGATACGAGGGGTCAGACAGTGTGTTGAGTGGAAACCAGCTGTGGTAGCCAGATTGAAGAGGCGCTAATCCACAAATCGGCTCGGTTTAACCCAAAACCGCAAATGAGCTTCTGAATATCAGCTATTTAATACAGTGATATTCTGACAGCTGATGAAGGGGCAGTTAAAGAGATAGTTCACCCCAAAAAAAAAAAAAAATTCTGTCATCATTTACTCACCCTCAAGTTGTTCTAACCTTTATAAGTTTCTTTGTTCTGTTGATCATAAAAGAAGATATTTGGAAAAATGTGGGTTGCTGATCCCCATTGACTTCTATAGTATGAAAACAAAATACTATGGAAGTCAATGGGGATGAGAAAAACAATCTCATAAAATGATCCCATAGTGGGAACCCCTAAAAGTTTCTATATATGAAGAGCCTGACAGAACCCTTTAAGGCTCTACATAACCTTTTCTGAATTTTTCACTCCATCTGTTGGTTTACGCTGTCGGTTTTCCAAAACTGCAGTGTTATGCTTATGCTTGCTAGGCCTATGTCATGGAGAAAGGAGATATTTTTTGATTAAATTTGTCATTAAATCGATCAATTCAATAAAAATGTAATGCACATCATTACATTTTGAGATACTCAAGTATAGAAACATAAATGCAAAAAATAATCTGATTACATAACGTGCTTACGTCGTAATGTTACCCCAACACTGATAATGCGATGCAGAATAAATGCTTCAATGTTTGAAATAGATTTTTAATTAAAATTTAATGAGTCTTAAAGATTAAGGCTCATTTACCAAAGGAAACATTTGCTAGTGAGAGATGCATTTAAACTGGAAATACCTCATACCTAGCTGGAAAAGGTTTTTTTTTTTATTTATTTTTTTATAAATTTAATTGACTATATCTTATTCCAAGAAATGCATATGGCAATGGCATGGAAGACATGCCGTCAATGTCAATTACTTCAAAGTCAGAATGGCAACATCAACGAGGCCCATTACTCATTAGTTGTGTGATTTCTGCTCATAAAACAGATTAAAAATGAAAATAGATTTATATCTAGATATACATAATTAATAAAACTGACATATGGCCTGCTTATTCAAAATACAAATAAATGATTGTAGAATATGATAGAGATTAAATATAAAATTTAATCTATATTTATACATAAATTTAATTAAAAACAGACATATTGTCTGCATATATAATTATTCATGATAATAACCATTAAGTGTAATTTATGTGACTATATGGTAGAGATTGAATATAAAAGTTCATTTCAGATATAAACATAAATAAAAAAAAGTATAAAAAAGTTAATCACCATAACAATTTTTTTTGACATATCGTGTGTGTGTGTGTGTGTATTTAACAGCTGACAATAATAACCAGTAATATATATGGAGTTTATGCAAATATTTGTTAGAGAATAAATAATATATGGAAATTATTCAGAATCATAATCAGTGATTGTGTAGAATAAAGATGTTACAAATGCATGAGTGGAAGAACGGCAGAGCATGTGTGTGTGTACGTGTGTATGTCTGTTCCTGGTAAACCTTCCTGGTTATGATTTTTTTATTTTGTGCGTAACAAATGTCCTCACAAAGAGTAATATAGTAGAGTAATATTAATACCAGTACCAAGAGTAATAGTAATACCAGTAATGTTTGACCTTTTGGGTAATTTTTTTGGTCCCAATGAGGAAAACAGCTCACAAATCATAATAAATTTTGCATTTTGAAAATGTAAAAATACAGAAAGTTTTCTGTGATAGGTAGCTTTAGGGTTGGGGGATAGAATATACAGTTTGTACAGTATAAAATCATTATGTCTATGGAAAATCCCCATAAAACAAAGAGTGTGTGTGTGTGTGTGTGTGTGTGTGTGTGTGTGTGTGTGTGTGTGTGTGTGTGTGTGTGTGTGTGTGTGTGTGTGTGTGTGTGTGTGTGTGTGCGTGCGCGCGCGTGCGTGTGTGTGCGTGCGTGTGTGTGTGTGTGTGTGTGTGTGTGTGTGTGTGTGTGTGTGTGTGTGTGTGTGTGCGCGCGTGCAACAACGCACAAGAGAGAGGAAGTTGTCAGAAAGATAGAGGGAGGGAGATAGAGAGCAGAGAGAATGTGTGAGTGGTAAAATATTATCAGGTCAGTGTGAAGAGGGAGAGGGGTCAGATAATAAGACTCAATCGCGCTGAGTGAAATGTACTGGGAGAGAAAATGCTGACGTGTTCCCTCCACTCCATCCAATTCTGGAAGCACCAGCCCTCTCTTTCGCTCCCTCTCTTTTTTATGCAGTGGTGTGGGATCCACGGCCCACAAACTTTAGCACTTTACTGTCCATTCACGTGCCCATCTATCACAATGACGGGCTGATGAAGAGACAGCAGGGTGAATGAGTGGAGAAGAGCAAGGGAGGGGAGGAATAAAACGAGGGATGGGGCCCATATTGAAACGGGAGGTCAGAGAAGATGAGCATCGTTGCCAACCTTGTGTGTCCCGTTCTTTTATTTACCGCTCCACCACGTAAGCCTATTACTGATGCTATCTCTCTCTCTCACACAAAAGACAAACTCAAACAAACACCCCACATGTGACCTTTTGGGAACACAGCTTGAAAATGCTCATTTGAATAACACCAAACTCCATCAAACAACCCCATAAACACAATGCTGCTAAACATGCTACATTAGTGTAAAACAAATTGCATGTGCATGTCCTTGTACAGACAAACACACACACACGCAGATATTTAAGGCTACATTAGTGATGTCAAAGATGGTTTTCACATGATGTGAAAGCTGTTGCTCTCGTATGTTTTTCTGTCGTCTTCGGTCATGTTATATGTAAATTGTGTGAGCTTATTTGATCAATTAAATCAAAAGATCTGAAAAAGCCCATACATTTACCTGCCCATAGACCCTCCCCTTGAAGAAATCAGGACAGACGTGGACCAAAACAAATCTTAATACCAGGTATAAACAGGGCCTCAGTAATGCTCGGTCTAGATCCTCTCTCTATGAAGCCCCTCCTTTCGAAAAGCACATTGTGCTCTGATTGGTCAACCACTTCAATCGTGTATCAGAGATTTCATGCCCCTTACCATAACCGTGTTAGATCTGGTTGGGAAAAACATCATCTCTTGAACACACAACTAACACAACTCAACCAGGCATCACCCACTTTTTTGCGTATATGCCTTGGGCAGGAATTATTTAAATGAGGAATACTGTGACGTGAACGTTCCTAGAAGAAAACTCAAGGCTACAATCGAGGCGTTTCAGGGAGTTCAGAAACAATGCGCACTGATATAGAAAATAACTACTTTTGGAGGGACTTTGAGCTTGAAAAAGGTCTGCAAACTTACAAAGCACAAACATCAACATCACACACTAAAGAAAGCTGAATATGTAAAAAAGCCTCTTTAAAGGGATAGTTTACTTAAAAATTAACATCCCGACCTACCAAACCCTCAATTTCTTTCTTTCTTCCAACAGACACAACAAATTAACTTCACTTTCAATCTGCAAAACTGACAAAAAAGCTAAATAAAAGTACCATATAAGTGGTCGGTATGACTCGGCTATATTCCCAACAACGAAAATCTAAATGCAATGCGTAAATACAATGTCAATTTAAGTTGTCATTCTCTGAAAATCTTCTCTGTACAGAAGCTTTCAAATATCACATGTGCAACTTGAATATGCACATATTCAAATTTACTGTGTCAATTTGTTATGAGACACATGAAAACTAATAAGGTTATATCATTTTAAATAAACAATGGCAATATATTCAAATATATGTAACTGTAACTGAGATATTGGAGTTGCGGTGGAAAAGAAGATTTAATAAACAGCAAACATTTTTCCTCACACAAAGCTAATTTTACTTCAGAGGACTTTAAATTTAGACTATATGAGCCTACTTTTTGGTATTTTTATGGTTTGTTATTTTTTGTATCAATATTCTGTTAAACATCTCTTTTCGAGAACAAGTGAGTAAATGATAACAATTATTTTTTAAATGAACTACTTTAATGCAAAAGCACAAGCAGCACAGCTGTTTTCAACAATATTACAGTGTTACAGTATTTCTGATGAAGTAAATGCAGCTTGGTGAAATTCATTCACTTAAAGTCCCCCTGTAGTCAATCATTTTATCCATTAAAACTCATCTTTGATCACCAAAAGGACACATTTAAACGTTTTTTCCTTGAAAATAATTTCTTCATGCCTTCAAATAGCTTGAATGTAACTCTACAGCCTTGCCTAATTTAGTATACATTGTTCTATGAATATGCAAATTAGCCCCACCTCCACTCACACCAGGGCTGCGTTCAGCCCCGACAAAACGTTGCACAACGTTTTTTAAATAGAAACGGTGATGCGTTGAACACACTGTTCTGATGACGCATGAGTTGCAAAGTTATGGCAAGCTGAGAAGGCCATTCTTTGTGTTATTTGTGAAGAATTTTCGGAGCCTGATGAAGTTGGTATAAATATGTGTTTAATACTACAAAATATGCCCGATGTTACAGTTACTGCACTTGCCGCCCAGAACAAAAGAGAATATCCCAATCGAGTGAAAAGATTGCTGAAACTGAAATGGAAGCACATATCTTACCTAATTTAAAATAAAACACATCTGTTTAGCCTCACATACTGACTCTATTTGTAGTTCATACTGTTTTAATACCCTGTATTTTCTTTCTCATTTTTAGGTAAAGCAATTAATTACCAATGTTTAGCCTATTTCTATACCAAATGTCATACACTTGCAATGAAGCTAAAAATATAAACAACTATCATTATGTTGATATCCTATATTTTTACAATAAAACTTACGACAAACATGTCTTCTAATATCCTCAGTTGTTGCGTATACCGAGCTGCATTGAACACATTTGTAAATTACTTTCCTTGAACCCATCGTGCGAGTTCACTTTAATACCACGTGCTTTATATACATGTTGCTGCTGATTGGACTGCAGTTCTGACACACCCACCAAACAAGAGAAAACGTATCTCAAACCCCGTTGCACACCGGTGCACACCGTTTCCAGGAAACATGACGTTCAACCCGGAAAACGTAGCAAAACGTTGCGCACCGTTTTGAACTTGAACATGCCCCAGCTCAGAGATCAACTCGTTGACGATCACACATTGACCTGATTGGTTACAAGGTAGTTTGTGACGTCAGAAACACCAGTGATTTCAAACCACGTTTTTGAGGCTGTCTGCTCTTATTAAAGATATCTATCAACACTGAAAAAATGATTGTTGAATTTTATCAATTTTTTTATGGTAAGTGGTTGCACACAATTGATTTTAGCTACATTTAAACAAATGTATTAAGTTGAACTTATTAAATTTTAGTTCAACTTAAAGGTATAGCGGAGGATTTTCCCGAATTTTAGAAAAGAACCGCGGTGGTATGAAAAAATGCACATGCGCAACACTCTACCTGCTCCCGAGAGGGAACGCCTATTAAACGTATGCACGAGCTAATCATAGCTTACATTAACTTTTACTAGCAGTGATTTTAAATGGATTTCTGCAAATAGCATGCCAAACTTTACCTATCAAGTAGAAACTTCGCGACTGAGGCATCAGTGGGAAGCCCAACCTGTGTTTTGAGCGCACGCCATCGTGTGAATCGTGTGCACGAGCACGTACGACGGCCTTACGTAAACATATCACCAGAATGATTGACACTTAGGAGGACCAATAGTCTTGATGATCCACCCGGAAAAAGAAAATCCTCCGCTATACCTTTAATGCATTTGTTTAAATGTAGCTTAAATCAGTTGTGTGCAACCACTTACCATAAAACAATTTGATTAAATTCAACGAATCATTTTTTTCAGTGAATGTAAGCAAATATCATTTGGGAACTACCCGTCTTTTAAATATCTGGGTACTGTGTTAAAAGGTGCTCCACACATTTTACTTATCATTATTTACAGGCCTCCAAAATACTCTCCAGCCTTTGCTGAGGACTTTACAGAGCTGTTATCAACAATTACCAATAATGACTGTTTTGCCATTGCTGGAGATTTTAACATTCACATACATCGTGCAGAAAACAATATGGCAAAAGAAATCAAAACTATTTTAAAAACTTTTGATCTGACTCAGCATGTACATGGACCCACACACAATCGTGGACACACTCTAGATTTACTTATCAGAAAGGGTCTAAACATTTCATCGATTGTTATTAAGGATGTAGCGCTGTCTGATCATTTCTGTATTTTCTTTGATATATTGATCTCTCCTGCCACTGAAGCTAGATCTGTGTCTGTCAAGAAGAGATGCTTAAATGAGAACACTAGTGTACTATTTATGAAGGCTATATCCTTAACACCAAGCATATCTGCAGACTCTGTTGATTTTCTCCTTGATTCTTTTAACTCAAAAGTTAAAAGGGTAATTGATGACATTGCTCCTGTTAAAGTCAGGAAGAAGAGTGGCAGACAAAAAGCACCTTGGAGAAACTCAACAGCAGTGCAAAATATGAAAAGACAATGCAGAAAAGCAGAGCGCATGTGGCGGAAGACAAAACTTGTAGTCCATTATAACATCTACAAAGACAGCCTTCATGCTTTCAATATGGAACTAGGCAAAGCTAGACAGACTTTCTTCTCAAGTATTATAAACAGCAATTTAAACAACACACGCACTCTTTTTGCTACTGTAGAGAGACTGACAAACCCCCCAAGCCAGATTCCCAGTGAAATGCTCTCAGACAACAAGTGCAGTGAGTTTGCTTCTTTCTTCTCTGAGAAAATCAATAATATCAGAAAGGTGATCAGCACATCCTTGAGTTGCTCTGGGGTCAGACAGATCAGACCACCTGTGAAAGTAGTTACTATGTCTGATTTCAAAGAAATTGATGGCAAAATTCTGAAAGAAACCGTACAGCACCTTAAAACATCAACCTCCGCTCTTGACACACTTCCCACATCTTTTTTCAAAAGTGTGTTAAACAGTTTAGAAGCAGATCTTCTAGAAGTGGTAAATGCCTCACTTCTCTCTGGGAGTTTTCCAAACTCCCTGAAAACTGCAGTTGTCAAGCCCCTCCTGAAAAAGAGCAATCTGGATAAGACCATGTTAAGCAACTATAGACCGATCTCAAATTTTCCTTTCATAGGCAAGATCATTGAAAAAGTTGTCTTCAATCAGCTGAACAAATTCTTATGCTCGAATGGATACTTTGACAATTTTCAATCTGGTATCCGACCGCACCACAGCACAGAGACAGCGCTCATAAAGATAATAAACGATATTCGCTTAAATACTGATACAGGCAAATGATCAGTGCTGGTACTACTCGACCTCAGTGCTGCATTTGACACTGTCGATCATAACATACTTCTTGACAGGATGGAAAACTGGGTGGAGCTTTCAGGGATAGTCCTAAAATGGTTCAGGTCATACTTAGGAGGGAGAGGTTATTATGTGAGTATAGGAGACCATGGGCCCTATTTTAACGATCTGAAACGCAAGTGTCAAAGCGCAACGCGCAAGTAACTTTGTGGGCGGGTCTCGGCGCTGTTGCTATTTTCCCGGCGGGATAAATGACTCTTGCGCCAGGCGCAAATCTAAAAGGGGTTGGTCTGAAGTAGCTTCATTATTCATAGGTGTGGTTTGGGCGTAACGTGAAATAAACCAATCAGAGCATCATCTCACATTCCCTTTAAGAGCAGACGCGCTTTTTCCTTGGCGTATTGCTATTATAACGGCGGATTTGCCAGGCGCGCGCCAGGAGCGGTTCACAGCCGAGGAGAGCAACGCTCTCGTCACGGCCGTAAAAGAGAGAGAAGTGACATTGGGGATGGAGAAACACACCCAAATTAGCTTTGGTTAAACAGGCATATAATAATGTGGGTAAATGTGTAAGCTAGATGTATGCTTTTATAATAAATATAAATGTCTATCTATCTATCTATCTATCTATCTATCTATCTATCTATCTATCTATCTATCTATCTATCTATCTATCTATCTATCTATCGTTTGTAATAATATGATTTGCAAAAATGAAAACTGCTGCTTCTGTGTAGATTAGAGAATCAAAGTGTATGCGCGTTGTGCACGCTATACATTATGGTCAAGCATGCGCCCTTAAAATAGCATAATGAACAACGCGCAACGCGCCACTGACTTTAGACTAGGTTTTTTCTGGCCAGTGGCGCAATTGTTTTATGGAACAGTAAAATAGCACCAGGGATTGTTTGCGCCGGAACACGCCTCCTTTTTTGCGCTGAACCGCCCAGGGAGCGCAAGTTCATTCCCTAGTTTAGCGACGTGCTTCTGTGGAGGGAAAAGCACGCTTTGCGCGGGTGCAAAATAGGAATGATACATGCGTCGGTGTACAAAGTCAATTGCGCTGGGTGCAAGATAGGGCCCCATAAGTCTGAGTGGACATCCATGACATGCGGAGTCCCTCAAGGCTCAATTCTTGCGCCACTCCTGTTCAACCTGTATATGTTCCCAATGAGCCAAATAATGAGAAAGAACCAAATTGCTTACCACAGCTATGCAGATGACACACAGATTTACTTAGCCCTATCGCCTAACGATTACAGCCCCATTGACTCCCTGTGCCAATGCATTGATGAAGTCAACAGTTGGATGTGTCAAAACTTTCTTCAGTTAAACAAAGACAAAACTGAAGTCATTGCGTTTGGAAACAAAGATGAAGTTCTCAAGGTGAACGCATACCTTCACTCTAGGGGTCTAACAACTAAAAATCACGTCAGGAATCTCAGTGTGATTCTGGAGTCAGACCTTAGCTTCAGTAGTCATGTCAAAACAATAACTAAATCAGCATACTATCATCTGAAAAATATAGCAAGAATTAGATGCTTTGTTTCCAGTCAAGACTTGTTCACGCTTTCATCACCAGCAGGGTGGATTATTGTAATGGACTCCTCACTGGCCTTCCCAAAAAGACCATAAGACAGTTGCGGCTCATCCAGAACGCTGCTGCCAGGATTCTGAGCAGAACCAGAAAACATATCACACCAGTCCTCAGGTCTTTACACTGGCTCCCAGTTAGATTTAAGATTGATTTTAAAGTATTATTACTGGTATATAAATCATTCAATGGCCTAGGACCTCGATATATTGCAGATATGCTCACTGAATATAAACCCAACAGATCACTCAGATCACTAGGATCATATCAGCTAGAAATACCAAGGGTTCACTCAAAGCATGGCGAGTCTGCTTTTAGCTATTATGCCAGCCGCAACTGGAACCAGCTTTCAGAAGAGATCAGATGTGCTCCTACAGTAGTCACATTCAAATCCAGACTCAAAACACTTCTGTTTAGCTATGCATTTACTGAATGAGCACTGTGCTACTGTTCGTCCGACTGATTACACTGTACTGTATTTTATTTTATTTTTCTAAACTGTTTTAATTATTCTTATTTCTTTTTATTATTTTAATTTCTTCTATGTAAAGCACTTTGAATTGCCATTGTGTATGAAATGTGCTATATAAATAAACTTGCCTTGCCTTGCCTTTGATTCACTGCAGTTTTAAGGAGAAAATACTCAGCAATTATGTTAACTGATGAATTTGCACATGGTTTGTCTTAAAGCACATTAAAAACCCCACATAGACATATAAACAACATTAAAAACTTGATTTTCACCACAGGGGGTCTGGTTAAAAAACCTTACTGCACCCAACTTTTGCGCAGTAGTAATACATAATATATTTAATTCAATATGATATACATTTTGTACCTCATGGTTTTATATACAAAACAAAAGCGGACACACACTAACCCTCTCTCATTTAGTGCAAAACAACTGCTCTAACACAGAGCTACAGACTACAGGTCTCCGAGGACCCACAAACTCAAGTTGTGCCAAAGCACATCCGTTGTTTCAGCGAAGACACAATCATATCTGACAGTGATGGACATGGCAATGAAGTAGAGCCGTCTCAATGAAGGAGAACACACACGCGCATTAGTGGGCGCAGTACAATGGGCGCTGCAAACAGGTCTGAGTATCGTTAACAAAAAGAGTCAGATTAGAGGGGTAAACTCGGTTAAATCCTCCAAAAGAGGGAAACTGCAGAGGCAGAAATAACCCAGAACAGATCTGCATGGAGCCTCGAACAAAAAAAACGATTAAGCTGTAAAACAGTCCTTTAATAGCTTAAGCCATGTGCTCTATTATCTCCCATCCTCCACCCACATGCACTGTCTCATAGCTGCTCCTGCCCACGCGTAAATACACACACGCGCACATGCTTGTACAGTCACGTAACCCAACAGATGGGGTTTGGGGTGTGTTTTAGGTGAAGGCCACTCTATCAGTTCTTCTGCTTTGCGAAAGGCATTTTAATTAAGAGTTGAGGTCAAAAACTAGGCTAATCCTACAATAAAGCACCTTAGTTTAAAACGGCATAGTTAACGTTATATTTGAATTCATGCGTCGCATTACATTGCCCCCATATCTGACCATTGAATTACGCCGTATACAAACTCTCAGGAAGCTTTCAGGATTCGCAGAACTGATTCAAGTGTGAAATTCTCAATAGTTTTCAAGTATTAGGCCTAATCTCGGCAAGCCTCTGCATTTCTCATTTTAACCGAAGCATATTTAAAATATCTGAGGCGGCTCTGATTCGAGACGACCGCACAATGAGATCTTACTCAGCTATGCTTTTCAGCTATACCTTTTCATCTCCATGTGCAAGGTTTTTTTATTTTTTAAGTGGAACTTTGTCTGATTAAAATCATTTTTCACTTCCTCAAACCTTCAACTTCTCAACTTGTGATGCAGGGAAATGTGATTATATGAAACATGCATAAATAGCTGAAGGCATGATGGTGCATGAGATAAATAATAATGTTTAGTCAAAGGCTAATTGCTGAGCGCGCGCATCTGCATGTAATTTCTATCATGACTTAATGTGTTGACAAGTGTACAAGACCTTGATCATCTGTAGATGAAAAAAATGACTTTTGATATACAAGGTGAGACATAAATTAGAGCTTTGTTCGCTGTTATTATTACAGCCTTCTAGATGATGTTCCATTACATCCATGTTTGCCTTTATCTATTAAATAATGTCAAATAAATTAACTTGTGAATCAACACATCATGGACATAAAATGTATAAATGGATTCAATACAATTCATGAAAATGTACAGAGTATTAAAAAAAAAATCTGGTAAAAACAGTAAACCTTTAATATTAATACTTCTCACATAGAATGGCTTAACTTGAAGAGCTGTGTAAAAAAAACAAAACAAAAAAAAACCTTGGACAAAATATTGTTTTAAAGGGGGGGTGAAATGCTCATTTTCACTCAATCTCCTGTTAATCTTGAGTACCTATAGAGTAATATTGCATCCTTCATATCTCCAAAAAAGTATTTTGTTTTATTAAATTTTTAACATAAAGATAGGCTGTACCGAGTCTTTCCGGAAAAAAACGAGCGGCTGGGGGCGGGCCGTGTGGGCGAAGCTTAGCTGTGCTAACGCGCCAAGCTAGTGACAACACACAGAGACATTTGTTCAACAAACAGTTTTACTCACCGTCCGGTTCCAACGCACGACCGCGAATTTTTATCATTGTGACTGCTCGATCCTTAAGCATTAGACGATCTGCAAATCCGTCGATCTGGGCTTTATTTATAAAACAATCATCGTCGAAATGCAGGGAACAACAGTCTTTACACAACTCCGTTTATGCTCAGGAAAACAAACTCCATCCACGGGTTCCTTAACGCTGGGTTCTTTGGGAATCTGTGCAGGGTTGTCTTGCCCTGGCAACCAAAAACACACTTCTTTGGTGACATTGACTTCCCAAAAGCCGGGCAGGGCGCTTTGATGGCGAACTGCTTTCACTCTCTTGCTCTGGTCTACGAGTGCGCGCGCGGCCGCGATCTTACCGGAGAAGTGCCCTTAGGATAAGGAAATTCCGCCCTATCTTACGTAAGACAGAGCCATACTCGAAAAAAACTTTCCGAAACTTGTGACAAACCGGAAGGAGTATTTTTGGAACAAAAATACTCCTTCAAACGTACAACTTAGTTTTTGAAACTTTGTCCATGTTTAGCATGGGAATCCAACTCTTTACCAGTGTAAAAAACTCAGTATGCATGAAATAGCATTTCACCCCCCCTTTAAGGTACTTTATGATATGTTGCCATATGGCAACAACATACAATAGTGGAAATTTTTTGGGGAAAAAAAAAATCCATTTGATTATTTTCAAATCTTTTTAGAAGAGGAGTGGACCAACATTACACAGGCCACAATCAACAACCTGATCAACTCTATGCGAAGGAGATGTGTTGCACTGTGTTACACCAGATACTGACTGGTTTTTAGACCAGAAGTGCTAATTTAGACAGATTTGTGAACAATATTTGAGAGAAATAGGCCTTTTGTGTACATAGAAAAGGTCTTAGAACTTTGAGTTCAGCTCATGAAAAATGGGGGCAAAAACAAAAGTGTTGCATTTATAATTTTGTTCGGTGTAGTTGGCTAAACTATTGCAATAATGTCATTCCACTATTGCACAGTGTTGGCGCTTTTCATAAAAACTTGTGGTGAATATGTCATCATAACTTACCTGAGGTGATGTTTCAGATTTTTTTGTGTATGTGATATGGGCTGGACAGTGCAAATTATACTTTGTTACTAAATTGTTAATGTTAACAACATCAGCATTGTGTGACTACATTTAATGTTTAGGGCTACCTGTAGTTCAGTTTCCTTTTCTGTGCAGTCTAATTTCTAATTGTCATACCAACAAATTAATGTTCCTTAGAACTGGTTCTCTTTGAAATACAAACACACATATCTGTAAACAGGTGCATATTTAAAACTAGTGAACCCAATTCAATATTATTATATTCAATTAATATTATGCAATCTAATTTTTACGAGAATACTTTTTGCGCGCAAAAAAACAACAAAAATAACGACTTTATTCAACTATTCATTGTCGTCAGAGGGCATGAATGAATTCACGTGGTGTAAGAGCGCAGCGCTTCTGTGTTGTACATCACACGCATCACACACATCACACACATCACACACATCACACACATGACCAGCGTCAGCCAATAGGGAGCCTACGTTGTGACGTACAACCCAGACGCGCTGCGCTGTTACACTACGTGAATTCATTCATGCCCTCTGACGACAATGAATAGTTGAATAAAGTCGTTATTTTTGTTGTTTTTTGCGCGCAAAAAGTATTCTCGTCGCTTTATAAACTTGTGGTTGAGCCACTGTAGTCACTTGGACTATTTAACGACGTCTTTAATAACTTTCTGGGCTGGCAAGTTTCGATCCCATAGAAGAGGAGTGATCCAGCTCTCAGATTTAATCAAAAATATAATTTGTGTTCCGAAGATGAACGAAGGTCTTACGCGGTTGGAACAACATGAGGGTGAGTGATTACTGACAGAATTTTCATTTTTGGGTGAACTAACCCTTTCAAAATTCATTATTGTGTTCATCTGTGATAATTATATTGATGGACAAAATGTGTAATTATCATAAACTTTTGTTGATCACAGAGCTAGTTTTTTTTTCTTTCTTTTTTTTTCGATAATCCAAAAGAAAAATCCTATTGGGATACAAAGTGACGTCATACCTGCACAATGTCTTGGTCAACTAGGCTTCTTCTAGCCGCCTAACGTTTAGTCGACTATTAGCCCTAATTATAATAAAAAACAGTTGTGCTGCTTAATATGTTTGCGGAAACCATGATATTTTATTTTATTTTATTTTATTTTATTTTATTTTTTGATGAATACAGCGTTCAACAACAGCATTTATTTGGAAAAGAAAACTTTTGTAACATTATAGATGTCTTAACTCGATGTCACCTTCGATCGATTTAATCAATACCTGCTAAATAAAATAAACCCTATTCATTTCTTTAAAAGGACCCCAAACTTTTGAATGATATGTTAAACTTAATCTAAAACATATTGAAATAAGCATCACTAATATAACCTTGACAGAAGGAAGGTACATTTTTTAAATATATATGTATAATGATAATTCACACCTGTTAATACTTTTACTTCTGGTGACTTATTGTTCCTTTTTTAAAGTTTTCTTTTTAATTATTTTTATTAGGCATGGAAAAAAAATGTGTACACATTTTCCCTATCATCACCATGATCTGTCAACTCCATCACACAAATTGCAAAGAAACAATTTGGGATTTTTAGACAATTTAAGTAGATCCTTTTTGTATATAAAAACACCAGAAAAACAAAATGGATACTGTATGTGTGATATGCAAAATCTGGTTATTTTAGTCACTTTCAGCTGTCAGACGGTAAGATGTCCTGTCTGACTCTGGGGACAATTCAATAAATAGAACTGAATATCAGTGTGAAACCATCTTGTAGTCTCTGTTCATTGATTCACCGTGGTGAATGCCAGATTTGTCAATATTTCTAATAAATATTTGACACATTATTTTTGTATCTGACAGCGTTGACCCATATCGAACGATAGGTGAGGAAAAACACATTCTGTGGGGAGAAAAACAAAACAGAAGCGGAAGATGTAGGTTGTTTAACAAGAATAAGTGCCTAATTTAAAATAAAATATTTTTAAAGACACTCTTAATATTAACTAAAGAGTTCCTGATGACTGCAGTGTCACATGATCCTTCAGAAATCATTATAATATGCTGATTTGCTGCTCAAGAAACATTTCTTATTATTATCAATATCGAAAACAGTTGTGCAACTAAATTTTTTGTGCAAAGCATGATCGATTTTTTCCAGGATTTTTTGATGAACAGTAAGTTCAAAGAAACAGCATTTATTTAAAAGAAAACACTTTTATAACATTATAAATGTATTTACTATCACTTTTAATCAGTTCAATGCACCTTTGCTAAATAAAAGCATTTGTTCTCTCTCTCTTCTCTCTCTCTTTCTCTCTCTTTTTTTAAAAGACCTATATAGACATACCTGTTTTATAAATAAATATACCTGCTTTCACTTATGGTGATTTTTTTATGTTTATGAGGCGATGAGAAACACACATTCTGTGAGAAAACAGAAGTAGCAGAAGATGCTCCAAGAAGTTAATTCCTTTCCAGTTTTTGCAGGCTGTTTTGTAAGAATCACAGTCCCTGATTTCAAATAAAATATTCCTAAAGACTCTCTCTTTAATGATTGCAGAGTTCCTGACAACTGCAGGTGTTCTCTCCTCAGTCTAGGTAGGTGAGAGCCATTAGTTTAGCTCCGAATTTCACCTCTCCCGCTTTGAAAGTACTTAAAAAGCAGCTGAGCGGTCTCTCGCCGCACATGCAGCTGCCTCGCCAAAGCTCCAAAACGCCGTTAAGGGGCTTTCCCCAAAGGCTCGCTCAAAATCTCTTTTCAACCAGCCTCTCTCGCTTCCTTTAAGTCACCATCACGCCGTTCTCTCCCTCTCTCGGTGCGAGTGTCCATGGAGACCGAGGCTGGATGACGGGCCCACCCTCCACCTGCAACGACTCGAGTCACAGAGTCGTGGGCTCACGGCCCCCCTGAGGAGAGCCTTGGGAAAGAAAGTCTCGCAAACAGATGGAATCTATTGTCTAGAGAGAGAGAGTGGAATAAAAGGAGAGAGTGGTGGAACTCAAGGGTGCAAATGTGGAAAGAGAAGGGGGTGGCGGCGGTGTTAACACTTCAGGGTGGCGCGGGTGGGCTCCAGTTAACTTGGATGGTTGCCTTGCTTGGTTTTTAATGAACCTTTGAGCCAATGAACTTAATGAGGCGTAGTCTCTTAGCTAAAACCCATCCACACACACAAACACAGGCTCAAACATGACGTCAACACCACACTCGCTATTAGAGAGGAATTACGGAGGTCAGGGTTGGACCGTGTCGCTATTCTGTTCTGTCCGCATTATATATGCCTGTGTCTGTGTATGTGTGTGTGTGTGTGTGTGTGTGTGTGTGTGTGTGTGTGTGTGTGTGTGTGTTTTAAATTTGTTTTTATTGTATTTTCCATTGACATTGTCCCTTTTGGCTTGCTTAGTTAAGGTTTAAAAGACACTTAATATTCAATCATACTGGATTATTGATTTGACTGCACTGACGCTATTGGATGAGAAGAAAAACTTGAAATGAATTGCGCTGGATGATGACACATCTTCTGTCGAGCTGCTTTTATAGCCGAATCGACTTTGTTTCATACATGACAAATTTTGCAACATCACGACTGTTATTGAACTGAATCAACACAGAACTGGCTTGAGCGGAATAATGATGAAACTGTCTTTGCAAAGATGTTTTAGAGCAAAATTTGAATGTTCTCATATTTGATGAAGTTTGAATCAATTGTTATTTCCCTGTTTACTAAATAATCAGTTTAAAAAATAGTCATTTTAGTACATCAGTTTTCATTTCAAGTAACAAACAAAAAAGATTTTGGTTACACTTTATTTTACAGTGTCAGATTACATATTACTATGGTCAGAACATGTAACATAACAGTTAATTAGGCACATGCAACTAACTCTCAACCAAAACCCTAATCCTATCCTAACCCTAAAGTAAGTACATGTAGTTAATTAATATTACTCAGTACTTAATTACACTGTAACAATGACACCTTAAAATAAAGTGTAACCCTTTATTTGAATGGGTCCCTGTTACAGTGTAATTATACATTTAAGTACTGAGTAATAGTAATTCATTACATGTATACTTACTATTGGGTTAGGGTTTTGTTTAGGGTTAGTTGCATGTAATTATGCCTATTTTATAGTTATTACTATAGTAAATAAATGTAATATGTGCAAGGATACATTAAAATAAAGTGTTGCCAAGATTTTTTTTTATGGTTTTAGTTTCAGTTAACTATAATAACCCATCAACACACACAAACGCAAACCTGACGTTAACATACTCGCTACTCGTCTAGGGAGGAATTATGGAGGTCAGGGTTGGACCATATCACCATTCGGTTTGTCTTTATTAGCACAAGAAGAGGCGTTCAAGAGCTCCGGCTTTCATCATTTCCTCGTCCACCTCTTTGTTGTGACTGTTGTGTGACACAAAAAGATGATCAGCACCTAGAGCCGGTCCCTTTCAGTCCCTTGATGCATTCTTAGCACACTCAAGTACACACGCACATTCTGAACACTGATTGCAGTTTTACTGTCCCTGGTGCAAGCGAGGACCTCATTATATACCAACACAAACCAGGACAGACAAAGAAAAAGGGGTGTGTGTGTGTGTGTGTGTGTGTGTGTGTGTGTGTGTGTGTGTGTGTGTGTGTGTGTGTGGTGCTCTATTAAACTGACAAAGCTTCTAATTAACCAGACCTTTTGTGTATCGTCTGTTGAAGCCGTATAAACCAGCACGCCTCAATATGGAAAGGAATTCGAGAGTGGAATGCACAAATCTGAATGGGCCATGACAAGAATGTCCCACTTCAAAGAAACTCCTTTTTAACAGCTGCTTTTTGAGTGGATTCAACCTCACAATACTTGGAGAAAACAAGGAGCAAATGAAATGCCATTGCAACTATATAAACACACCGGCACAGGCTGATGAGCTCATTGATATGATGCTTGTGCAAAACCAAATAATCCACAACCTGCACTTTTGAGTGTTAAGCGGAAAATGGGAATTTGTGTCGATAGATAGATATATAGACAGACTGAGTGTTAAGAAGTAAATAATAATTTGTGTAGATAGATAGATAGATAAAGAGACAGACAGATAGATATAGACAGAAAGGCACACTGACAGATAGACAGATACAGACAGACAGACATATAGATAGATAGATAGATAGATAGATAGATAGATAGATAGATAGATAGATAGATAGACAGACAGACAGATAGACAGGTAGACAGAGAAACAGATAGACAGATAGACAGACAGAATGGGTGATTGGCCTTTTTTAATTAGAAAGGATGAAGGAAAAACATGGAGTCATGATCCCATTAGAGGGAGAAATAAATAGGGGGAGGATGGGCGGTTGTGTACGTTTTTTACAAGTAAAGAGTTTGAACTCTCATGCCTGAGCGAGCCATTCATTATGACTCTCATTACAGTAAACACACAGTTTATTATAAAATAACACGCTCAACCTCAGCATACCAAGACGAGCACGCCTGTGCATACATACACAAATGAGAACATACAAAAACAAGCTGCAGTATCGCATAACCCGATGATGCCAACAGGTGCCTACAGCAATTTTCTTTTCAATCAAGTTCAATGTCCTTAAAGGCACAATATGGTTTTTTTTTTTGCTTTAAAAATAGCAAAAATCACTATATCTATGTTATATATTTTTTTTAGTTGTGTACTTACATTATCCCGACTGTTTCCAACAACTTTCAAACCAGGAGAAATTTTAATTTAATTCGAAGACACGGCACGTTTCTTTATTTCCGTTTTGTCGCAGTCAATGGCGTCATATCCGCGTTGTCTCTGGTTTCCGCTCGTGCTGCCATAGCAACCAGAGCCATGAGCAGAGCCTCCTGATAGTAACCAAAGTGACAGACGCAGACAACTGTGTAGTTCGCAATGTCTATTTGCACGCTGTTGTTGTTTCGTTCAAACATTATGGATCATGGCAAGCAGACTTTGGATAAAAAAGGAGAACTAAAACGAGAATCAATATCAGCGCGGTGTTTTCGAGATGCCGAGAGCTCCCATAGACAGTATATAAACGAGAGCTCCACGTCCGAGACTTCGACCGCTCCTACATGTACTTTATTAAACAGGTGAGCACATTTACATAAAACTAATCAATATTATATAGTTCAACAATGATAAAATGTTAGAATATGATCTGTATGTTATTCTGATGTTGATCTAGCTTACTGCTAGTCTCATACAGACAAACTAACACATACATTTCAACACATTTAAATGCAGTTTAGTGTGATAGTGTAATGTTAGACCAAGTGAAACAGCGTTGCGTTACCTCACAAGTTTAATTTGTCTAATAAACTGACCTGTGAGTTGTAATTCTGCACTTGCGTGTAGTTCGGTAGAATGAAATGTCCATATTCCTTTTATATCCGCAGGACTCGCGTCACGTGTGGAGCTGATAGCTGTCTCTTAGCAATCCCGAACTGCTTCATATCACAGTCATGATAAAAGCATCGATGTATTCAGTCATCCATAAACATTATTAGATCGGTCAGCTTGACGTTGACGACAAGATCCATAATTCTTAGCAAATGTTGCGTCATCAAACTACGCCTTTGTTATTGTAAAGAGGTTAGCGACCCCTAGTGGAGAAAAAATTCCATACGTTTAAACAATCATACCTAACCATCTGTACTTTATTTAGACATATTTGTGCCAGCATGTCAACACCTTTGATATGACAAAAACAAATCTCAGTATACACAAATACAACCTTTCCATATTCTTTTATTTATTACAGTCAGAACTAAAGAATGAGTGTAAATTTGAATTGAATAGGCCACACCTCACAGGAAGTTGAACTGGAATTTGAATTTGAATGTCAGGAAGAGAAATGTATTTAATTTAAAAGTAATTTAACATAGGTAATTCTGGGAGATTAAGTATTCCTACACCCTGATCCACAAAAAGTTTAAAATGTTGTCATTTACATGTCATTCCAAAACTGTGAACAAATTTCTATGGGTGAAATTTCAAACTCTTCCAATTCAAGATTACAGTTGAATTTCTTGTGCACAACCCTACTGCTAACAAAATTGGCATTTAAAGTATGAAATAGATTTTTACATAGTTGCTATGCGATTGCTATGGTATTCTAGGTGGTTACTTACTGGTTCAACCACAAATCTGTATGATACAAGTCTGTTTTTTAGCTATGGCTCAGGTCTATCCTTCAAATGTTTATTTTATTGCCCACCAGGTAGAAATTAAACGTTACATCGCTTAGAAATAGCAATATTTTCCATGGTTTGAGGTGTTATTCCAATGAGCTAAGAATGAGCAACAATGATAATAAGGATGCTGGTTAAGCCCAATAAATTAAAGAGATAGCCTAGCCTTTTTATCCTCAGAATTGGACTTTATAACTCGCAATTGCAATTTTATAACTATTTTTCTCGCAATTACGAGTTTAAGTATTTCTGACTTTTATCGCAACTCTGACTTTTTTCTCGCAATTCTGACTTTTTGTCTCGTAATTGTGACTTTTTTCTTGCAATTGTGAGTTTATAACTATTTCTGACTTATTTTAGCACAATTCAGACTTTTTTTCTTGCTATTCTGACTTTATTATAGCAATTCTGACTTTTATCGTAATTCTGATTTTTTTATCAGAATTTTTCAGACTTTTCTTTCTAGCAATTGCGAGTTTATATCTTGCAATCTGGACATTATAACTCGCAATTGCGAGTTTATAACTATTTCGGACTTCTTTTAACATAATTCTGACTTTTTTCTCGCTATTCCGACTTCTTTTATCGTAATTCTGACTCTTTTCTCACAATTGTGAGTTTATAACTATTTCTGACTTCTTTTATCGCAATTCTAACTTTTTCGGGAAACAAGCTTCCATGCATTTCAGCCAAGCAAGTGATTATGTATGTTATATATAATTATTCTGAACATAAGCAGCAGACTGACTGAATGAAAATGTGAATTTACTCCTGGTTAGCATGTTTACCACTGTACAGAAAGCAGTGCTGCACTTATAAACACTACATTGGCCTATATTTCAATGTCAGAATTGCGAATTTCGCTAAAAGGCAATGAGTTTGCAGGTATGTATACTCACCATCATGTCATCTCAAACCTGCATGACTTTCTTTCTTCTGTGAACACAAAAGACAACTCTGGGGTTTAAACATCATTGGAGCTCATTGCATGGACTGAAAGAAAACGTGGTAAATGACTATGTTCTTCTTTTTTTTTTTTTTTGTGAACTATCCTTTTATGGCATTAATTAGTCTTTACGAATTCTCTACATGCTGAGAGATCTCCACAAGGAGATTCTGTCAGGTTTAGGTGTTCCCCTGGGGACACTTTTAGGAATCGTGTCCCCACTAGGATTACAAAACCTGCCCACATAAGCACATATGTACTTAGCACTGGTAAGACACAAACCACAAACCTCATGTAATGATTTCTGGTTAGCCAGTCTCTCTTTTTCTGTCTTTCTGTATGCACTCTCAGCAAAGCTGTACCTACTTCCACATGCTCTTATTTAAATGCCCTTGATTGCTTTATTGTTGAGTAATAGTTGAGTGTGATAAGCCACTGTGTGTGCGTAAAGAGCAGTGTGCCTGTGTGAGATAGATGGAATACTGCGAGCTCAGAGTTGCCTGGTCGACATTCCTCCACAACCCTAAGACTAATTGATTGGGGTGTCAGAGTGTGTGTGTGTGTGCGCGCGTGTGTGTGTGTGTGTGTGTGTGTGTGTGTGTTTGAGCGAGAGTTCATGTGTGTGAGGGTGAATGTCTGCCAGATGGCTGAGGGATTGCAGTTCGATTAGTGTGAATGGGCATGAGCCTAGCAATTTTGTGCTTGAGAGTGTGTGCATGCACCGCAGTGATTTTAAAACCTTAAACTCGCTCTAAAAGATAGGACTTTGTGCTATTATTTCTTATTGCACAAAAGATTTGTTTAAAAAATGAGTGCACGACTGCTTATTGAACACATCAGTTACTCAAACTATTCTCCTCTCATCTTGATAGCGTCATTACCAAAGATTTCTTTGAGAAAGAATCTCACTGGATCACTGGATGTAACCATGGAGATCATAAGGGAATGATGCTTCCCATCTACGGCTAACAAAAGAAGTTAACTATGCCATATGTTCACCTCCAAATCTCAAGGGTTAAATTGGGAAGTAATTTAAAACCACTCTCCAGCAACCGATGAAAAGATGATATGGATGGTTCATGTTATTATTTTAATTGTCCACAATTAGCCTTAACAATACTCTTCAGATGTTACCTATCCCTAAAGGGTTGTTTTGCTTGTTTTGGTAAAAAAAATCTCACGTGGGTAATTCGAAATGCAGCATCTGACTGATGCCTTTATGTTGGTTTGTTTTGAATATCCAAGATTGTTTTCTGAGCGCCAGTGAATTTAGATACGTCATGTTGTTCCTGATTAGTGAATTTAGCATTGCACTTTGACCTAATGTTTGATGAAATACCATTCATTTAGTGTGTAATCCAGCAAAATCAGCTATCCATGCCATACCTCTCAGCACAGATCTCTTTGTTAAAGCACATTTTACCTGTCTGTCTCTCCCTGTCAGTGTCATTACGTGTCATTATAGTTTAGCCATCTGTGGTGCTACTATGAGCCATGAAGACCTGCAGGACTCTGTGTGTATGGTTGAGGTGGGTGGAAGGGATCCACATGCTCCATTGTTTCCGAGCGCTCAAAAGCATGAGCTTTCCCCTACATCCTTAATGGAACAGACTGGATAATATTTAACTAATGATTCTCTCCTGGTTCCTTTCACCCTCCCTCCCTCCCTCTCTGCTCTTTTCCCACTAACCATAGCCATTTCCAAAGTTAATGACACAAAAATGGAGACAGAAAGAGCAGCTGATAGGGAGGAGAGAAACTGAATGAGGAAAGAAAAAATGATTGAGGGTGTAGGAAAAGAAAAAAAATCGAGAATTGAGAATCAGGTGTATTGAGAGAAACTTGACAGACAAAGGAGCAAACAGAATTTTAACATCCCAATTATTTTTTCCCACCTAAAATGTATTTGTATACAATTTAGATAAATTACTTCTTATCATTACTTGCATAGAATTTACCTCATTATCAAATCATTATCATGGACATCATTAACATTGTTCAAGTGTCAACATTGCTGGGAAAAGTGTTGTCAAAATGACCACAACAGATTCTTACACAGCACTTTACAGAAGCAAGAGATGAAGGAGGGGAGGGAATGTAAGAACGAGAGCGAAAAGGGACTGACACAGCAGAGTGATAAAACTATGGCAGTTCAAATATGTATCTTGGTCATGCCAATATAGCTAATTGAATCTGAAATTGAATTTAGCTAGAGGGATAGACAAAGAAAAAGGGGGAGAGACTGACAGAGAGGGAGGGATACACAAATGGGGAGTCGAGTACTGGTAGTTGTGCCCCTGCCATGGATTAAAGTCACAAGTGCTCTGAGGCAAATGTAGTATTAGTCACTTTAATAATTAATCATCCTCTGAGCATGTTTTTTTTTTTTTTTTTTTTTTTTTTTTGAGCCATGCAGTGACCCATTTTTAATTCCCCTCCACTAACAAAAATAAAGCAAAGAATTTGGTTTCTAGCTTAAAAACTAGCTAAAATTAACGAGAGTGGAGAGTTTGCTATTCAGGGTCTGCTGGGTCAAACAAACTCATCTATTATCTAAATTCCCAGGGTAAATAATAGGGAATTCCTGTCTTTTCACACCTATTTGGCTTTTAGAGGAGCCAAATAGGGGAATAAAAGAGAATAGAAGAGGCTACGATGGGCTCCCAAAGGTCTGCAGGATGCCATCCTGGAGAAATATGCAATGTGTCCCTGGTGAAAGGAGATCTCCCGCTGTGCTCCTCCTGGCTTTGATGCTCACCACCACAAAAGCAGATGGTTCTAGCCCTCGACACTCTCTGCTCCTGTCCCCCACCCTTCCCGAACCGTTAAGACAATCCCATCCACCGCTATTAGCCCCCTGCCTGCTTTGGCTCTCTATTTGGCTGCAGCTTCAGGCTCCTTTCAGGCCACTGCCCAGAACCCAGGGGGCTGCCGGGGCAAAGCAACCTAGTCAAGCATTCACCATCGCTGGCTGGCTTTGAATGGAAGTCAACTGAGTGAAAAAGACATGTTTTTAGAGGACAGAGCGGAAAAGTGAGGAGAAAAAAAAGCAGGTGAGGAGAGATCGATGAAGGTTTTTTTCCCCTCCAATACCTCATTCAATGCTCGCAGGTTACAAAGCAACAGCAACTGCAGGCGGTGTGGAATTTTCCGGATGCTTCTTCCGATCGTCAAAGGCCAGCAGTTGGGGAACCTTCATGCAAAACGAGATCAAAGATGGAGACACCCCAGTGAAGCTTTTGGCACTGTTTTTTTTTTTCTATTTTAGTCCCAGTCGCTCTTAAGCAGTTCTGCAATCAACGCAATAAAGAAAATCTGCAAATGACCTCCGAAACCTCATCTTTGTTAATACCTCAGCTTGATCTCCCGGGCTCTCACTGGCACAAGCCAATTAACTGCTGCTCTCGGAGGCTGGGATCAAGTTCTTAATTGATTACATGGCGATAGCTTATTCAATTATCAATTAAAGAAAGAAAGAAACCAAGAGTTTAAATAAGGGTAAAGGAAGTTTCCCAAATGAGATCCTCAGAGGTTTTGCCTTTGCCTGGGTTGTTTGGAGACAGTACAACAACAAATTTATCCAATGCAACTGAAAGGGCTGACAGGTCTGCTTAGCTGCACTGCTCCAAACTTCACCCCTCAAGTTCAAAACCTGAATTACGGGGAGAGCGAATATAGAAAGTCCGCTGAATAACATCAACAGGAGACTTTCCAGCTCGACCAAGTCAGATCTTTGCATCCTCCACATAGAAGTGTGCTTTCAGATCACGAGGGGATTTGTTAGATTCACTTCTTCTGCTATCTGCCTCTGGCATGGAGGTGAACGGCTACCCTTGGCTCTCTATCCTCCAACTATCTCTTCTCTTGTCCGGTTTGTTTACCGAGTCACAGAGGGATACCCCTCTCCAACTTTAGCAGTCAGCTTAAAAATAAATAAACCATTGTGTCTGGTATGCTACCAGGCTAATTTCCCGGGATGGCATGCTAGCTTAGCCTCACTCTGCAGCTAGCACACACTAATGAGAACTTGTTTTAGGGACACACCAATTTCACAAATGTCTGTGACAAGTTGTCAACTCCGTTGCAAGGTATTTCGCAGATTAATATAACTAATGGTTACTAATGCTGCACGGTTAGCCTGACCAAGATAGCCAAACAAAATCAGCACACAGATCATTAGTCTGACAGTCTTCTTGGCAGCATCACATATTTTAGAGAGCATCATCGCCTGGAGACAATCAAAACAGATGTCACCCCATACGTCTGACATCTGGAGGCTACTGTCCAGTGTATACTGTAGCTAATATTGTCAATCTATCAAAAAAAACGCCAAATGTCTCAATTACTCTCCATTTGGTCATAAACTTCATTTGCAGAGAAGTAATCAGAAGTGAGTTTTTAAACCAGTCTAAGATGGTTTGCTGGGTGCTTAGTTAAAATGATGCATGACATTCTACCATGGTTTAAAATGGTCTCCCACACCTGGCCAAGCTGTTGCTTAGCTGGTTTAGACCACTTAACCAGCCTAAAATGCTAAATATGTTTATTTTTTTGTTTTTTTAAAGCTAAGAACACAAATTACTCTTCAGTTGGTCTTTGCACTATAACAACAAAAAAGTTTTTAAACCAGTCTAAGATGGTTTGCTGGGTGGTTAGTGTGTTTAGATGGTCTCCCACAACTGGCCAAGCTGTTGCTTAGCTGGTTTAGACCATTTAACCAGCCTAAGATGCTAAAGACATTTTTAAGCAAAGAACACAAATAACTCTTCATTTGTTATTGCCACTTAAACAACCAAAAGAGTTTTAAAACCGGTCTATGATGACTAGCTAAGACCATGAAAGCTAAATATGTTTTAGCAAAATATATTTTTAAAGAGGTTTGGAAAAAGTCACTGACATTTAGTTCTCAACCAAAGTTTAGAACCAAAGTTCTTTAACGCCCAAAGGATGCCGATAACCATCAAAAGATTAGTGCAAATTTAACCATTGACCTTGTTGACTATTTTGTATAATCCCAGATGAGTGATGTCCTCCGGCTCCTCCCTCCCGCAGATGAATGGAACAATCCGTACAGTGGGAGGGCTTTATGGGGAAGACGACTGTGAACGCTCGGCTGGATAGTGAGAGCTTCACCGAAGGAGAGAGAGGATGGACAAAAGTGTGTTGTGAAAAGAGCTCCGTCTTTCTGACAGGCCCAGCATGGCGTTTAGGCCTCGCTCCAGATGGTGATGTCCCAGCTACCGGCTGGGGGGCTCTGGACTCTTTCTATATGGCTGTCAGCTGGGCTTTTCCTCCCCCTGCCTGGGCCCAGTGATTTCATCCTACAGTGTTTCGGTAATAAGATAATTCACACAATACTCCACATGCTGCTCTCACATAAGCAGCACCATCCAACACACACGTGAAGCCAAACTGCCTTCCCATTGGAAGCATGCGAGACTCTCACAGCATTGTCCAATCCAGGCTTGGAAATTTTTAGCTCACCTCAAGGAAGGGTCGGGGTGACCTTAAAACCTCTTCAGTCTGTCAAAAGCATGCCACCACTGAAGAGGTGAAGTAGGATCCAAAATATTACTGCTTTCCAGGCAGTTGTTTCTGGTAGTAGTGCTCCAGAGACCTTTAAAAAAAGCACCACAAGAAAAAAGGAACCAATTCAACATTTATTATTCAGTTCAGCGACAACTAAAAATAAAATAAAACTAAATAAAGTAGGTTTAAAATAGTATAAGAATAGCTCAAAATATTTTACCAATACTACAGAATTGCTATTCATTTATGTACATTATCGTTCAAAAGCTTTAGGGTCAGTAAGATTTTTTAAATGTTTTTGAAAGAAGTCTCTTTTGCTCACCAAGGCTGCAAATATTATTGCAATGATTTTTCTATTTGAAAACATTTTAAAATGTAATTTATTCTTGTGATGGCAAAGCTGAATATCAGCATCATTACTCCAGTCTTGAGTGTCACACGATCTGTAAGAAATCATTCTGATATGCTGATTTGCTGCTCAAGAATCATTTCTTATTTATTATTAATGTTGAAAACAGTTGTTTTACATTTACTGAAGAAAATATGATTGGAGTTTGGGCTGGGCCATTGCTATGCGGTTGCTAAGGTGTTTAAAGTGGTGGGTAGTTTGTTGCTTTGCTGATTAATGGATGTTGAAAGGTGTCTAGGTGGCTGCTAGGTGGTTACTTACTGGTCCATGTCAATAGAGTCCACCTCCAAGTCTGCATGATTTCTGGATTCTAGCTATGACTCACATCTCTCCTTCAATGTCAGTCTGTGGTATTTTTCCAGCTGTTTAATCTTCCACTTGGCAAAAATTTCAGAAAAGTAAAAACCTCAACAGGTATAATTTATAGCATAAACGTGTAAGACGAGTTAAATACCTGACACTACGAATGAGAAAAACGAATAAAGATGCTTCTTACTAACCATATATTTTGTTTCTGTAAATTTTCAAATATGAAATCAGCAAAAAAATATGATCCAATAAAAGTTGTGATCTTTTGGCCTTTCATATCATTTCTATTCATTGACCAGACACGTGGTGTTTTCTATCTCTTGGTTCAAAGTTATAGTGGAGTGTGGGTGTTTTTTTTGTTTTTTTTCATGTCCTGACCTACTTTGCTAGGACATTGGTGGAAGGGCACATGAAAGACAAGGATCTCCCTATAGACCGAAGGTTATGTGGATGCTCAACCAGCACAGGTTGTTACAGCCTGGTCAAGGCATTGAAGCAGAAACACACACACACACAAACATACACTCAAAAGGAGCAGGGGCCTATACCATGAAGAAGGTTTAGGTGGCTAGTCAGGTATGTTTCAGTTTAGTTTGAACCCTGGGTTTTAGGCACCATGAAAGTGGTTTGGCTCTTAGCAGTGTTCATCGCCATATTAACTTACGCTCCACGGCTAACCTGGTCCGGGGCAGGTTATGTTCCAGGTAAGAGGTTGCAAACCAAACTTGGACCAATCAGCTGTGAGCAAAGTGACACATGTCTGAGGCGATAAAGTCACTCGACCTGTTTCTACTCCAAATTAAAGGTCACTAAATAGCAACTGATTTTTAAAGACAAAATTGTCTGGCTTTTAGAAATGTTTCTTTAGAATAATAATTTTGTATGATTTATATATTATTTATGTAATTATTATACCCTTAATCGATCAATTTTAGTTTATCAATTATTATTATTACGCAGTTTATATGAATAAATATATAAAGGTAATATAAATACGCTTTAGAATCAATAGATAAAGTTATAAAATGACTACATGTGAGCTTAAATGTTCAGTTCTCTCTTGTAATGATAACCAGCAGGAGTGCCCTTGAAAGCCTCTAGAGGGCACTCCACACCAGACTATCATGTTTCACTCACAAACTACATTTCCCATAACTCACTGCCCGGACTCATCACTTATCACTGATCACATTCACCTGTACCTCATTCACTGATTGCATTCACCTGTGTCTCATCCTGTTAGTCTGTCTATTTATACCATGTTCATTCATTCATTCACCGCGAAGTCTTGTTGTACTGTTAGTCTGCATTTCCGAGCATTTTCCCTGGTTTCATGTTTCTTGGTTTTCTGGATATCTTGCCTTGTTCCCTGGATTACTCTCTTGCCTCTGGTCCCTGCCTGTTTTGTTTGTTTGTTTATTTGCTTGTTTGGACTGCTTACCTGTGTTTTGACCATTGCCTGTTTTTGGATTACGATTCTGGATAACCCTTAAAATAAAGCTGCATTTGGATCTCTCCCTTCGTGTCTCCGAGCAGTTCGTAACAGAAGACTTCGCCACTTCAGATCCAGCAGCCGAGAAAGAACCGAGACCCACCATGGACCTACTAATCAGTCTCTTCCGCCTCCGCCAAGGTAACCGATCTATAGAGGAATATGTTGGAGAATTTTGTGAGCTCTGCCATGGGGTAGACTTGGACGATGCCGTCTTAAAGGATAGTTTCCGATATGGGCTTGAGGACATGTTAAATTATCTCATGCCAGACAACACCCCTCAATGGACTTTATGTCAATATATTGAATTCGCCCTGAGGATAAGCGGCTCATCCTTTTCTGTGGGCCCTGTGGATGAGGGGGCGTTTCCAGAGACCGTGCCCGTCACGTCTGCTGAGCCTGAGCCTCTTCACGCCAGTCCAGCCGAGCCTGAGCCTCTTCACGCCAGTCCAGCCGAGCCTGAGCCTCTTCACACCAGTCCAGCCGAGCCTGCACTTCACGTCAGTCCAGCCGAGCCCGCACTTCACGCCAAATCTGCCGAAGCCAAGGCAGTATGCGTCATGCCCGCCGCCCCTGAGACTGAGAGCGTCATGCCCGCCGCACCTGAGACAGCAAGCGACATGCCCGCCAAGCTAGAGCCTTCACCGCTGGTCCCGTCCAGCACAGAGCCCTCTTCACCGTTGGTCCCGTCCAGCACAGAGCCCTCTTCACCGTTGGTCCCGTCCAGCACAGAGCCCTCTTCACCGCTGGTCTCGTCCAGCACAGAGCCTTCTTCATTGCCGCTGGTCCTGTCCAGCTCAGAGCCCTCTTCATCGCTGGTCCTGTCCAGCTCAGAGTCCTCTTCGCCGCTGGTCCTACCCAGCTCAAAGCCCTCGCCGCCGCTGGTCCCGTCAAGCTCAGAGTGCGCTGATCCTGATCCAGAGACTGAGCTTCACGTCACTTCTGCCGATCCAGAGACTGAGCTTCACGTCACTTCTGCCGATCCAGAGACTGAGCTTCACGTCACCTCTGCCGATCCAGAGACTGAGCTTCACGTCACTTCTGCCGATCCAGAGACTGAGCTTCACGTCACTTCTGCCGATCCAGAGACTGAGCTTCACGTCACGTCAGCCGATCCAGAGACTGAGCTTCACGTCACGTCCACCCGTCAGGAGTCTCGTCCCGCCGAGACTGAATCTGTTCCTGAGCCTGAAACTGATCCTGATACTGAGCCTGAATCTGTTCCTCTTCCTCTTTCTACGCCTGTGTCTTCGGACAAGATGGCCGAACCCACGCCTGTGTCTTCGGACAAGATGGCCGACTCCACGCCTGTGTCTTCGGACAAGATGGCCGACTCCACGCCTGTGTCTTTGGACAAGATGGCCGACTCCACGCCTGTGTCTTCGGACAAGATGGCCGACTCCACGCCTGTGTCTTCGGACAAGATGGCCGAATCCACGCCTGTGTCTTCGGACAAGATGGCCGACTCCACGCCTGTGTCTTCGGACAAGATGGCCGAATCCACGCCTGTGTCTTTGGACATGATGACCGACTCCACGCCTGTGTCTTCGGACAAGATGGCCGACTCCACGCCTGTGTCTTTGGACAAGATGGCCGACTCCACGCCTGTGTCTTCGGACAAGATGGCCGACTCCACGCCTGTGTCTTCGGACAAGATGGCCGAATCCACGCCTGTGTCTTCGGACAAGATGGCCGACTCCACGCCTGTGTCTTCGGACAAGATGGCCGAATCCACGCCTGTGTCTTTGGACATGATGACCGACTCCACGCCTGTGTCTTCGGACAAGATGGCCGACTCCACGCCTGTGTCTTCGGACAAGATGGCCGACTCCACGCCTGTGTCTTCGGACAAGATGGCCGAAACCACGCCTGTGTCTTTGGACAAGATGGCCACCGCCGAACCAGTGTCTCCGGACAAGATGGTCTCCGCTGAGCCGGTGTCTGTTCCTGTTCCTGAGCCGGTGTCTGTTCCTGTGCCCTGGCCGCCTGAAGGGTCGTCTCCGCCCTGGCCGCCTGAAGGGTCGTCTCCGCCCAGGCCGCCTGAAGGGTCATCTCCGCCTTGGCCGCCTGAAGGGTCGCCTGCTCCGCCCTGGTCGCCTGCACAGCCTGCTCCGCCCTGGTCGCCTGCACAGCCTGATCCGCTCTGGTTGCCTGCTCCGCCCTGGTCGCCTGCACTACCTGCTCCATCCTGGCCTCCTGTATTACTGCAGTCTCAAGGTCCTCTTCCGCTCCACGGACCTGGCCCTCCATCCCGCCCCCGGATCCACCTCCGGGCCACCTCCCACCTGGACAGTTTTGGAGCGTCTGGAAGCCGCTCTTTGGGGAGGGGCTATGTAATGATAACCAGCAGGAGTGCCCTTGAAAGCCTCTAGAGGGCACTCCACACCAGACTATCATGTTTCACTCACAAACTACATTTCCCATAACTCACTGCCCGGACTCATCACTTATCACTGATCACATTCACCTGTACCTCATTCACTGATTGCATTCACCTGTGTCTCATCCTGTTAGTCTGTCTATTTATACCATGTTCATTCATTCATTCACCGCGAAGTCTTGTTGTACTGTTAGTCTGCATTTCCGAGCATTTTCCCTGGTTTCATGTTTCTTGGTTTTCTGGATATCTTGCCTTGTTCCCTGGATTACTCTCTTGCCTCTGGTCCCTGCCTGTTTTGTTTGTTTGTTTATTTGCTTGTTTGGACTGCTTACCTGTGTTTTGACCATTGCCTATTTTTGGATTACGATTCTGGATAACCCTTAAAATAAAGCTGCATTTGGATCTCTCCCTTCGTGTCTCCGAGCAGTTCGTAACATCTCTATACCCTTATCAACTGTATACACAACTTTTACTTGCACTGATATAGCAAGACTTTTTATTTTAGTCGTCCTCTTTCATAGACAGCTATTTCTTCTTGCTGTGTAAATTTGCAGTTTCACTCTTTCTCAGCATGTGATTGGCTGTTCGCTACTGATGTCACACCTAAACTCCTAAACTCAGGATCAAAGCCTGAGTTGACAGAGAAAGTTGATGATCAGCATCATGGTACTAACAAAGCCTGGTTGGATTGGTTTGGTTTTGTCAACTCAAAACTAATCCTGTAATCCTGAGTTTGTTCAACTACTATCATGGTACAGGCCCCAGGTCACTCAAAAATGAAAATTCTGTTATCATTTGCATAACCTCATGTTGTTCCAAACCTGAACAACTTACTTTCTTCTGTGGAACACAGATATACAATTTGAAGGCTTTTCCAAGGTTGACATCTGAAATCTTGACATCTGCTCTAGCTGTCGATTCATTACATCAACTATTCTTTGAGACAGATCTTTTAAATTAATCAGCCGATACAGTTCACAAAACCAATCTGAACGATTTGTTCATGAATTAGAATGAGTAATAGTAATTAGAATAGTGAGTAAAATGCTTCTCTCTTCACACACACACACACACACATACAAAGGCACACACATGCACAAATTAACAGAAATTGAAGTCTTAGTGGATTCAAGGGTAGCCAAACACGCACAGAATGGACAGCTCAGAAATCCTCAGGATATGAAATATATTGTTTTTGTGACCTCTGGGTTGTGTCATTGAGGATACACCAAATAAAAACCATACAAGTCTCACAAAGAGAGAAGGAAAAAAAATAACCTCTCATATCCTGTGCAACATGCCTGTAAAACACTGTACAACATCACAGCAGTTAATACAGAGAAAGGTTTTAATATATAGAGTGAAAGAGACACGTGGCGGGTAGGCTGTATATCATACTGAAAGGGAAAGAGAGTGGAACTATTGTTAAGAGTGACTTAAAGGAAATTACAATGTTGAGGACTGAGAGAAAGAGAGATTGAGAGAGAGAAGTTGAAATTGAGAAATAAAGAGCAGAGGCAGCTGGAATGAATGACACAGATAAGGAGAGTGAAATAAGATATACTGTTGAGCTGTCAAGAGGAAACATTAAATACATGTGCAAGAAGAGCGAATGCACCACAAAAAAGAAAGCGACTAGAATATTGTGTTTGAAGGAAAATTACACCAGTTGTGTGAAAAGAATAAAGACAGTGAGGTAAGGAGAGTGCAGACCTTTTGACAGCGTTAACTATAGTCTTTCACAAAAAAAAACACATGGTTCTCCAAGACCCGAGCCACTGCTGTACTGAGCAAAGCACCTCACATCTTTCTGTCACTCTTAGGTCTGACATACACAGTGGAGACCAGGGCAATTTTAACACTAAATTTCTTCAATCACATTTTCTTCAAATCGGTGTGATGATACTCAGTCAGCACATGATCAGTAGAGAAAAAGTGTAAACATTTCATTTTGAGAGAAATCTTTCACACAAAAAGAAACTGTTTTTGAGGCATAAAAGTGATTTTTGGGACATTGGATATCTATTTTAGCTCTAGGTTGCTGGTTAAAAATAAACATGAAAGACAGATGCTAACACTGTCACTGGTTGCTAGCTTACAATATATTTTTCTTGGTTTAAAGGTTGAAAACAATTAAAGCACTTGTCACGAAATACAAGTTGTATAAATTTTGGATCTTTAAAATATGTAAAAATAAACATGCAAACACTAACCTCAGTTTTGTTGCAAATGTGCAAAGCATTGCTACAGTAGTGTAAACATTAGCTCAAAGTGTATTTTGTGGTCAACCATTGTCAATGCAAAGCAACAAGTGATAAAGTCTGCATGTTTATAGTTAGCTACTTGGATAACAACATATCTAGTTTAATGACACATGCATTTGTAAGATAGACATTGTGATTATCGCCTCTTTTAGGTTTGTTAGGTTTGGTTCAAGATTTGGCTTGTTAGTATTCGAAATTAGCCCTTGATGATAGATGTGGAAACTACACTATAATTTGGGCAATGAAAATTCTTTGTCCTTTGATATTCATTCATAAGTAATAACTTTCGAAAAGTGTCTTGTCAAAACATTTGTCTTGCATGCAACATAAAATAAACAAGCATTTCAATGTATTACATTATGTTTAACCAATTATTAATTTATTTTGAAGGACGCTTAACGGCATGAAATAAAAAAAAATCACTAAAATAAAAAAAATAAATAAATAAAAATGTGTTACTTTGTGGTGCTGTCAGTCAATTAGTGTTTAAAATAAAGTTAGGTAAAAAAAAAATTATAATAATAATAATACATTTGTGCTGCTGTCAGACAACCAGTGTTAAGTGAGCCGTTGCCATTGAGATGAATGGGAACGCTAACAGAAAATGGATAATGCTCTGCAGTAATACTCTTCTTAGTTACCAACCCAACAAAAGCAAGATGGCACGTTAAGCACGTGCAACAGGATCACTTGCTGAAAACTTGCTGACCTTATTAATTCACTCACTCTTTTCTACTTTTCTTGCTCTTTCTTGCTTCCTCTTACAGTCGTTTCCTCTCTCCCTGAGGAGCTCTGCTAAACGCTGTCGCCACAGCGACCTGATGAAACAACGCCATAAAGCCAGACTACACACCCACCCTCTTCTCAAACTCTCACTCTCTCATGAAAAATACCACACAAACAACAGTTTTCAAGAGGTAGGAGCTCAGCTGCAGGGACGCAGTAAGAGGTGGCACATAGGGAGAGAAAGACTGCGAGAAAGAGAAAGACAGGGCACTTTGGAGAAAGAAATGCAGTCCCAGCAGCCATTATAGAGAGAGCACCTGCAGTCTCAAAGTACCATCCAACAAAATGGCCCCATGTGGTCTGATGACACATAAGGCTTGCTCTGCACAGAGAATATGGAGCTCACACAGTAGGGAGGGAAAAAAAAATAATATATAAGACATCTTTCATGTCCATAGTGAATCATAGGAGCTGAATTTAAGAGACAGACTGCATTCAAAGTTTTGCCTTTATAGTTAATTTGGCCTTAAGTGTCCTATATGCACTTTATACTTTGAGACATTCAGCATTGAAGTACATTTGGATATTAAAATACGTTTTACTTTCCCAGTACTTGGAAAAAGTAAGTGTGGTTTGTTAATGGGTGTGACCTGGCACAGGAGCAATGATGGCATGAGCTTGTGGCGGGACTATCTGTTTAGCCACCAGTGGCAGATTAGTAAAGATTTTAGGTAATTTTTTTAAATTATAATTATTTTTGCTATTCTTTTTGGTGCCACTAGAGACTCAGGAATGAGATACTCAAAAGAAAATCTTCTACTCAAGTAAAAATCTACAAATACAAAGCATACAAAATCTAGATGAAAGTGAGATGTCATTGTATATTTGCATACGAATAGTGTTTTTTAAATCTATTTCTGTCATGACAACTCTCAGAGTGTTTGGGATGGTAATGGATATGATAATGTTGATATGTTTGGTCTTGGCAGAATAGATCTGCTATGCTGCTGCAGAGCAAATGCGGGACTTGCTACTTTCAATTCATACACAACATGTTGCTGTGAGCAAGTACGACATTCTGCTGCTGCACAATATAGCGTACATAAATTATCCGTAGCAGATCTATACAGGTGGAGCTGGGGAAGGAGGAGGGTTTCTGAAAGCGCACTGCAACTGCTACCACAAATGCTGACCAAGTATTTGAAAGCTGAGCAGCGAGTTCATTGGCCACTGATACAGCAGGAACCAATCAGCAATGCCCTATAGAGAATGATGTGATTGCAAACAGATTGAGTTAAGGACCTATCAGCATGCACCATCTACAGTTTCATGACAGAATTTGTAGTTACACATCTATAATACTACCAATCAACCAATTCTTAAGTTTTTCCAAAAGTAAACTTTTTTACGTGTCTTTCACATTTTCGATTTAGCAATTATTCGGAGTATTCTGCTTAAAATAATGGTGTTTTTAGTCTAAAGTCTTTTACACAAGCTAGTTGTTTTAACAAAGTCACAGATGGACAGAAGTGAAAAATTGGCTATTAAATCACTGCTAACACTTATAATGTCAATACGGTCGAGACTCGTTCCTGTAAAGGGGTGGAGTCCCTGCACCTCCGCCACGATCTAACCCACCTCCTTACTTCAGGCGGTAGTGCGGGTGACCTGAGGATCACGGTGAGCACTCTTACCCCCCTAGGAACCCTCATCCCTCCCACGCTCCGCAGCCAGTAGAGCCGCCAACGGAACGTGCTGGACCATCCACAAGGTGTGTACCAGTCGTTTCCTTCAGCGCTCCCCATGATGAACAGATGTCGATCGCTGCATCGGAGGGTGGGTCAGACTTCTCTGCGGATGACGATTCAACGCCGTTGCCCCCTTCGGGTATGGCAGCGGTGCCCGAGTCGGACCCGGAGATGATGGCCATGCTTTCCCAGGCCACCAACAGGATCGGGCTTGTGTGGAACCCTCCACCGTGTCCCGAGCACCTCGAGGCTGGACGATTGGTATCCTGGGTTGGCGCGCGCTGGTTCTCAGCAACCCACCCAAGTGCCTTTCTTCCTGGAGGTGCATGAGGAGCTCACGGGGGCATGGACGGCACCTTTTACTGCTAGAAACGGTCCTGGTGGCTCCTCCTCCCTCACCACCCTTGATACTGGGGCGGCTAAGGGTTACACGCGTATCCCACCAGTGGAGCGGGCCATTTCTATGCAACTGTGCCCTAACTCCACTTGCCGCGGAGAACCCTTCCTGGGCCTGTAAGTACTCGTCGGACTTAACCGGCAAGGCTTACAAGGCCTGTGGGGAAGCCGCCTCTGCCATACACGCCATGGCGTTGTTGCAGGTCCATCAGACCAAGGCACTGAAGGACCTGCACGAGGATGGTCATGATCCACAAGTTCTCCAAGAATGTTCTCCACTCTGGTGGTCCAGGAACGCCATCTCTGGCTGTGTCTGGCTGACATGAGGGAGCTCAGAGGGAGCTGACAAGCTCAGGTTCCTTAACTCCCCCGTGTCTCAGATCGGCATCTTCGGTGACGCGGTCGAGAACTTCGCCTCCACCCCATTGCCTGCGGACCCTCAGTCTGCTAGTCACCGGCCCAGCAGCAGCCTCCACCTAAGCGGCGCCGAGGAGCCAGTCGCAGGCAGGCCGCCCCGCCTGTCCAGGCCCCCGCCAAGAGGAGCAGGTCCTTCTGGTGGCTTCCTATTGGCCCACGCGGACTTGGTTCTCTCCATGAAGACTTTACTGCTGGTTGCTGGGACCTGCAGGCATTTTCGGTCGATGAATCGTGCCTAGAGTTTGGGCCGGGTGACAACCATACTGTACTGAGATCCCGGCCTGGCTATGTGCCCAAGGTTCCTATCACTCCCTTCAGGGACCAGGTAGTGAACCTGTAAGCACTGCCCCTGGAGGAGGCAGACCCAGCCCTGGATTTGCTCTGTCCCGTTCGCGCTCTGCGTCTGTATGTGGACAGAACTCAAAGTCTCAGGACCTCAGACCAGCTCTTTGTCTGTTACAGAGGCCAGCAGAAGGGAAAGGCTGTCTCCAAGCAGAGGATGGCCCACTGGATAGTGGATGCCATTGCCTTGGCTTACCTAGCACAACCCGCTCAGGTTGCATGCTCACTCTACGAGAGTCGTAGCATCCTACTGGGCACTGGCACGTGGCTCCTCGCTAACAGATATATGTACAGCTGCGGGCTGGGCGACACCTAACACGTTCAGCTAGTTTCCTCCCGTGTTCTCACCCTAAATGGGTAGAAGCACTGAAAGGCCCGGCTCTGTCCCTACTGTGCACCCTTATTGCTCCAGAGCGAAAAAAACCTGTTGAGTCCTCCAACACCCTCGGCCCGGACGTGGCAGAGCATCCGGCGCCAGGCCCAAATCCGTTGAATCGTTGAGAACCAGGTCTGGGCTGGGTCCCATATGTGTGACCCTGTGGGGATCCCATGTGTGTATTTCTTTCACGGCTGCTCCTAAACGGAAGCCTGTGTCTTTCCCTTGGGCTAAGTCACCCAGTATTCATATGCAGTACAACCTTTGGGTTAGTCCATATGTATATCTCCACATAACTCCTTCAGGGAAGAATGTGGGTTCCGCAGCGTTCTCCTTCCTAACAGAAAGTACATATCCGTTCCCTCCTTCAGGGAATGAGGGTTACCATATGTAACCGAGACGTTTCCTTACAGAGTGGCATCGCCAACTACTGGCCTAGCATGAATAATACAGCGTTTTTAGTCATTTCTTTTGCAACATTTTCATCTGTATGCAAAAACCGCACGTTTTAGTACATGGTTGTCTTGTAAACGTACCTCAGATTAACAAAATGCTTTAAAGTATTTTTCATCATTATAGTTCATGTTAACTAATTGAACATTATTGTAAAGTGTTACCAATTTGCCTATCTGTCAATCTAGCATGGTCCTAACAGCAGTCTAGCTGGTCTAGCAAAGTCTATATAGGTCTACAACATTTTCCCTGGCAAAGGTTTTTTTTTTTTTTTCTCCTCAGTGCTCTCTTTTCTCTCCAGTCTTTTCAGAAAGCCTGGGAGCTCACCCACATGTTTCAGGTCTCAGAAGGGTCTCTCGGGGAGTGTTGATGGGCATGTCTGAGTGTGTGCGCAGGGAAAGGAGGGGGGTCAGCGGCATAAAAGCCCTTTTCTTCTCCTCCTCCTCGCCTTTTTCTTTCGGATGAGAGACAAGGGGTTGCCAAGGCGATGAGGTTGGTGGTTCTCCCACTGCGTGGTCTGGGAAGAGCAGCAGCTTGTTCTGACATTTACTGAGGGCGTTCACACCAGACAACCTTCAGTGGGAGAGAAAAAGAGAGCGAGAATAAAAGGAGTGGGTCTGCACCTGTAACATCAGGAGAGTGCAGCTTCCTTCTGTTGGGAGACAGCTGTGAGCTTTCCCTTCATCTGGCTCTTTCCCGACGTCTGTGCGATCCTATCCCCTGTCCTCGGTTTGTCAGTGAAGAGCTTTCATTCACTCATTCTGTCGGTTAGCAGAAAGTCAGCCAAGTCAAAACACAGCCTTGTTCTCGCTTTAGCTCTTTTTCACGGTTTCTCATCTTCGCTCTCTTTCAGGCCCCCTTCACGTTCTGTCAGTCTCAAAACCATCAGTAGATCTTCACATTATCTAAACCCCAGGGAGCAGATTCAGCGCAGTGTCAACAGCTCACTGACCATCATTCAGACAATTCTATATAAAGATGCTTGCACTACATGAATAGCACTGTTTTTATACACTTATTCAACAAGTGTGTTTGTTATCTGAAGGCACTCGGTAAGGGAGGTCATTTCGTGATTGAGAATAACCGTCTTCTTTGATCTCTCTCATGCTGGTAGTGGGAAAAAAGTATTTATTTTTTCTCTTTTTTCCCCCGTTTCTACAGAGACGCTATCAAAGTTGAACTAGCAGTGAATCTTATGAAAACACATTTCACCTGAAAATTAAAACTATATTTTGGCATAAAAAAATTAAGCCTATTTTTAGGACCATAAAAAAATTAAACACGCAGTTTATACAGAAGTAACATTCCACAGCCAGACCTCCTTATCTTTACATGTTCATTTTAAATGTATTATTATAAATGCTGCAGTCCAATGAGCGGTACACACACATAAATATATGTATATATGGTATAAATAATTCTAAAATAACATTGTAAGCAGCGCAACTGGTTTCAACTTTCATAAGGAATGAGTTGTGAAGGAAAAACAACACCAAATCTTTGAACTCATACCCCACATACAATAATTTTGAAACTAATGTTTTTTTTGTTTTTACATTACAGTGATGATAATGATGCAATTGTTTTCACCATGCAGGGGGATGAAATATAATCTGGTAATCTGGACATGTTCTTTACAGGAAAAAAGGGTAAATCTGATTTTGATCTTCCATGAAAGATTCAGATTGCCATGTATAAAACACTAAAACGTCTATGGCAACCCTACAGGACATGATGAATAACAATCACACTTGTGAACCATCCATGTTAGATGTGCTTGACAGACTTGGAAATGCTTTTGAAATACAGAACAATTTACTTTTCTTTCCCATTATGGGCTGCAATTGGTGATACCCTGTCCATTATATAATCATTCATTATATTATCAGCACAATTTGGAACATTTGACTATGAGACCTGCAATGCTACACGCTGAAAAAGAAACACATACGACATAGAAATCCATTAGTCTAGGGTGTGTTTCTCTTTTTCCCATTTTTGCAAGTGCTGAGAAAGTAAGAGGCAACACAAGCCTCCCCCTAAGCAGCATCTTGCCACTCAAATCACAACAGTGGCATAAAAAAGAGGCCTGTGACGAGGAAAGCCAATGGAAGTCACAATGCGACACGGCGGCGCTATCACACTGTATTCAAATGAAATCTGTGTTCGCAGTTAAAAAGAGCCAGACACATCTCTCAGGCCTTCATATCAGCCAATGCAAACCGCAGAGAAAAAAAAGCTACAGAATGTGTTGCAATGTTGCCGCACAGTTCATTCTGCACAATCAATTCAGAAGCACCAAAAACATCTTTATTCTTCCTTTCATTCATCTTCTCAAATAATAAACTGCTTTGTGTGTGCTTTGACGATGTGATGTCTGAAGACCATACAATACAGTGTGTCACACACACATACTTTTGGTCTGATATCAGAGATAGAGAGTTCCGCTCATTAAATGGACAGCATTCTGTACGCCAAGTCCATATGTGCTTCTTTGTGAACTTGAGACGAAGAATATGCTAATAGGGGGATTTTGTGAGGACCGTGTGAGAGAGAAAGTGACTGAGAGAGTGATTAAGAGAGAGGATGAGGGGAGAGTTTTAAGTACACAACTTCACCAGCATTTGCAAATGAGCCTTGTGTTTTTTTTTTTCTTCTCCCTCTCCCCACAACCATCAACGGAGCTCCAATCTCTGTTAGCAGAGATAACAAATGGCCCCCTTCCTGTTCGTCGGAGTGATGTGAAAATTAGTAGACTGTCCTCACTCAATGGCTGGCTGTCGAGTTGGTGTCCGCAAAATAATATAGAATTCATAGACAATTGGAAAAGTTTTTTGGGCAGACCTGACCTGTTGGAAAGAGATGGTATTCATCCCACCTGGGATGGTGCTGCTCTTCTCTCTAGTAATATGGCACATAGTCTTAGTGCTCAAACATGACAATATGGGCCTCAGGTCAGGAAGAGACAGACTGGCTAAACCGACCGTCTGCTAGCTGTCTCACGTTAACAAGGTCAGATAAATCCCATCACATAGAGACTCTTTCACCTAGATATCATCATATAGAGACTGTGTCTGTTCCCCAAATTAGGACATACAAAAAACTCCTAAACCCATTCAAGGGTAAAAATTTAATTGATGTTCAACAAATAAAAAACAGATATAATACGGATGAACAAATGATAAAGCTCGGATTGCTGAATATTCGATCCCTTACTTCAAAAGCACTCATTGTTAATGATTTGATTACAGATTATAACCTAGATGTGCTGTGTTTGACAGAAACCTGGCTAAAACCAGACAATTATATTACTTTAAATGAGTCCACCCCGCAAGATTACTGTTATAAACATGAACCTCATCTGAAAGGCAAAGGGGGAGGTGTTGCTGTAATTTATAGTAATATCAGTATTGTTTAGTTTAGTTTATTTGAGCTGTTCACAATCATGTTTGGTACAGAAGTCATAAACTTACACAGTAATGGAAGCTCAAAAGGAGTAGGCTGAAGCAAGGAAGCTTATGTGCGCCTACCCATATCTTCAGAATTACTGAGAAGACTGTTTTAAATATAATACTTTTGAAGTTTTGTTGCTAAATGTAACACTATCTAGTGTAAATGATAAATCACGTTTAACATTTGTGCTGGCTACTGTATACAGGCCACCAGGGCACCATAAAGACTTTATCAAAGAATTTGCTGATTTTCTATCAGAGTTAGTATTGACTGCAGATAAAGTACTAATTGTTGGTGATTTTAATATACATGTAGATAACGAAAAAGGTGTATTTGGATTGGCATTTAAAGACATTCTGAACTCTACTGGAGTTAGACAACACGTGTCAGGACCTACTCATTCTCGTAATCATACTCTAGATCTAATATTATCACATGGAATCAATGTTGATGCCGTTGAAATTGTGCAGCAGAGTGATGACATCTCAGATCATTATTTAGTCTTGTGTAAACTTCATTTAGCCAAGGCTGCAAAGTCGACTCCGTGTTACAAATATGTTAGACCTATCACTTCTGCCACTAAAGATTGCTTTATTAATGATCTTCCTGATCAGTTTCATCATCTCAGCATCCCAGATTGCTTAGAAGAACTAGATATTGCGACAGAAACTTTTAACTCTCTCTTTTCCAGCACTTTAGACACAGTTGCTCCTTTGTGCTTAAAGAAGATTAAAGAAAATAGTCCAATGCCGTGGTACAACGAGCACACTCAGGCCCTTAAGAGAGCAGCCAGAAAAATGGAGCGCAACTGGAAGAAAACAAAACTAGAGGTATTTCGCATTTCATGGAAAGAGAGTTCAACTGCATACAGAGAGGCCTTAAAAGCTGCTAGATCTGCTTATTTCTCAAACCTATTAGAAGAAAATAAACAAAACCCTAGGTATTTATTTGAAATAGTGGCTAAACTAACGAAAAATAAATCCTCAACCCCAGACGTTTCCAAGCAGCACAGCAGTAATGACTTTATGAACTTCTTTACTAACAAGATTGATAATATCAGGGAGAAAATTATAACTATGCAACCGTCTACTACAGTATCGCATCAGGGAGTGCATTGTAGTCTCCTTGAAGAAAATTTTTATTCATTCGTTGCTATAGGAGAGGAATAATTTACGACAACATGTATGTTAGACCCTATACGGACTAAGCTACTGAAAGAGATGCTTCCAGAGGTCACAGATCCTCTTCTTAATATCATTAATTCATCTTTGGCACTAGGATATGTACCGAAAACTTTTAAGCTGGCTACAATTAAACCGCTTGTTTTAAAAACGCAACTTGATCCTACAGAATTAGTCAATTACAGGCCGATCTCGAATCTACCTTTTCTGTCAAAGATACTAGAAAAGGCCGTATCCTCACAACTATGTTCCTTTTTAGAAAGAAATTATATCTGCGAGGATTTCCAGTCAGGATTTAGACTGTACCATAGTACCGAGATAGCTTTCATTAGAGTCACAAATGATTTGCTCTTATCATCCGATTGTGGTTGTATCTCGCTATTAGTGTTACTCGATCTTAGTGCTGCATTTGACACTATCGACCACAACATTCTTTTAAATAGACTCGAAAATTATGTTGGCATTAGTGGAATTGCATTAGCATGGTTTAAATCATACTTATCTGACCGTTATCAGTTTGTAGCAGTAAATGAAGAGATGTCTTATCGATCACAAGTTCAGTATGGCGTACCACAAGGCTCAGTACTAGGACCGCTGCTGTTCACTCTGTACATGCTACCCTTAGGAGATATCATTAGGAAGCATGGCATTAGTTTTCACTGTTATGCTGATGATACTCAGCTCTATATTTCTTCACGCCCAGACGAAACTTACCAATTCATTCAAAATTAACGGAATGCATAGCTGATATAAAAAAATTGGATGACTAGTAATTTCCTACTACTTAACTCTGAAAAAAACAGAGATTCTAATTATTGGACAAAAAACGTCCTCAGGTAATAACCTAGAATACGGTCTAACACTTGATGGCTGCTCTGTTAATTCTTCGTTGTCGGTTAGGAACCTGGGTGTGCTCTTTGATACCAATCTTTCATTTGAAAGTCACGTGTCTAGTATCTGTAAAACCGCATTTTTCCATCTTAAAAATATATCTAAATTACGCCATATGCTCTCATTGACAAATGCGGAACAATTAGTTCATGCGTTCATGACCTCATGGCTAGATTATTGTAATGCTCTACTGGGTGGTTGCCCTGCACGCTTAATAAACAAACTACAGCTGGTTCAAAACGCAGCAGCTCGAGTTCTTACCAGAACCAGGAAGTATGACCATATTAGCCCGGTTCTGTCAATACTGCATTGGCTGCCTATTAAACATCGCATACATTTTAAAATATTGCTGAACACTTACAAAGCACTAAATGGTTTAGCTCCGCAGTACTTGAGCGAGCTCTCGCATTATAGTCCTTCACGTCTATTGCGATCTCAAAATTCCGGCCAGTTAATAATACCTAGAATATCAAAATCGACTGCTGGTAGTAGATCCTTTTCCTATTTAGCTCCAAATCTTTGGAACAGTCTTCCTAACATTGTCCGGGAAGCAGACACACTCTGTCAGTTCAAAGCTAGATTAAAGACACATCTCTTTGACCTAGCATTCACATAATACATTATAGACTTCTATAATTCAATGTTAGGCTGCATAGATTAGGTCAGCCAGAACCAGGAACACTTCCCATAAATCCTGATGTACTCGTTACATCATAAGAAGAATGGCATCTACGCTAATTTTAGTGTCTTTGTTTATCCCAAGGTTTTCCCGCAGCCTGCCGGATCCAGGCCATATCCAGATCTGACAAAGGACCTTCGCCTGGTCCCGATGACAACGCAGTGTTGAAGTGCCAACTAGTCTCTCCCTATGGAGGATCCCTTTACCACTCTACAGATAAAGCGTTCGTTTCGCGTACGGTACGTTTGGTGCATATTTTTTCCATGTAGCTCCATGTAGCTCTCGCGGTCTCGGCCCCCCATCGCTATCAGATGGGTCTGACAGAACGCCAATGAAATGTTTACCCGGCAAAGCTTTAAAGCACGAGCAAATAATGAACTTTTGTGATTGCAAATAAGTGCAGTGTCCTGTGAGTGTAACTCTACCGCTGCATTAACTTGTGATCATGTGAATGTACGTCAAGTTTTACAGTATTGGGACTGAGGCGCCAGAACAGCTGATAGAATGAGCGCTGTAGCACGATACTACCATATTTTAGTTTCCATTCTTATTTTGTTTCCACAATAATGTTAGTGAGTAAATCTACTGAAATTGCCACCATAACTGTGGAGTGTGATATGTAAGATGTAGGGCTACCACATCTTTAAATTACTATTAGTATTATTTGAAGTTAACATAATAAAATACGTAGACCTACACCAAAAAACTAGTTGAGGATAAATTCTTTCAAATTGGGCAATTCCAGCGTTATGGACATGACATTTGCAGTCAAAACTTGAAATATAAATTCTCAGAAAATGTATTTAATACCAATATATTGAAACGTCTGTTTATATATCCATACTCCCTTAATAAAGGAGTCAAGACATTAGAAAAATTTCAGTCTACACATGCGTTTTATATTTAATATGAGGAAAATAAACATGTGACGTGACACAAAAAATCTTTAACTTTTAGGTGGCAAAATATTTTTTAGTAATTCTATGAATTACACTGCGCAAACCAAAAGTAATAGAGCCTACCCACCAGATGAAGGGTCGGCCTCCACAGAACATAAAATATTCTTTTTATTTAATTTTTCGTGTTGGCATTTATGAGGAAAAAAACAATGTTACGGACGTGACAGTTCTCCATTACGGACATGACCGCTCTGAAAGCGGCTTTAAAACTTTCACAGAGACCTCAAACAGAAAGCACAAAGCCTTTCTTTAAAGTGAATTTCGTTTTTTATTAATTGTATCTTAATTTTAATCAATGTTTCATCAACCAATTGCCTGGATTTAATAAATAAGAAGTAGATAAATAAAAAGAAAATAAATATAGTAGAAAATAGATAATCATGACACGGAGGCGCCGGTGAGTGAACTGGACTCTCGTCTCATAAATTAACTGAACCTCAGCGTAAGGTACTTGCCTCACAGACCTGAGAAATATATAGAAAGCTTGAAATGTCTATTTTTAAACAGAACAATTCAAAACGAAAGAAAAGACTGTTCTCTGCTTATGTAATCCGTATGAAATGTGCATTTCTCTCTGGCGCGTTCACTACTGCGAAGATCGCGAGTCAACATCGTCAACTTGATCTTTGCAGTCGACACAGAAAACACTTGTTTATTAATAAACAATTAAAATGTCTCCTTGCTATATTTGACATATTCATAATCATTACTTTTGCTGGTTCTTTGTGACAGCTTTTAGATGCTTTATTGGCAGTGCCACCCACATATTGAACACGTCACACTGCATCAGCACCGAAAACATAGGTTTGGTCTATCGTTACAGCCCTAGTAAGATGAGAAAGCAGGAGTTTATGGTTGTAAAAAAACAATGGCTATCTGAACGTCTTTGCCAAGCGCAAACCAGTACAGAAGTAATCAATAAATTATCGGGGAGGGTCATGCCTTTTTCACAATCATTTTGGAGGGTCATAGAAAAATTTATTGCTGGCGAAGGGAGGGTCATGTATTTTTTGACTACAGATCTCAAAACTCCTCCGGTAGCCCCTTAAAGTCCCACTCCGATCATATTTCGAGCTATTTTTAAACATTCTCAGTGGTCTTTAAATGATGATTATGCCGTTTTTAGCCAAAATCACAAAACCTGTGCCGTTTTCTGGGACTTCGCTTCAGCAGAACGGCAGTAGCTCATTAGCAATTCGCCTCTGCGTTGTGGGCGGAGCCGTTGGCACGGAGACGACCCTCCCCCTCCTCGCCTCTGTACGTTCACACCGCCGCCGGCGCCGACTTGAGCTTCCGAGAAAACGGAGGAGAAGCTGATCATCGCCGTTGCTTCCTATCATTATCGGATTAATTGCAGTTTAACCATCACAGAGTGAAAGTTTATCATTTGCATGTGTTTTTAAGTCCTGCAAGTTTAACAGGGCGCGCTTGAACGAGGAGAGAGGGAGAGAGAGAGAGAGAGAGAGAGAGAGAGAGAGAGAGAGAGAGAGCCCCGGCCGCGCGCGCGCGCGCACTCACTATTAATAATAATAAATAATAATGTGACCAAAACACAAATGTTATACAAATGCTGTCATTATAAAAGGTTTCTACTGTCAATGTATTGCTTGTTTATTCTGTTTACTTTTCATGGTGTGGCACTTCTCTTCTCCCATGATCGAACATAGAATGCTGTCAGAGCGGCCAAAGCGTCAACAAGCTTCCTCGTACTTTTTGACAAGCGTCCTTGACAGGGCGGCCAGAGCTTCTTTGCCGCTCAAGTCGGCGGCGGTGTGAACGTACAGTTAGTATTGCAACCCGCTACCGCACATAGGTGTTGATCCGCCATCGTCTCGTCTTCTCTACTCCTCAGAACCTGAGCGGGCAGGGGCGGAGGGGAGTATGAGCTTGTGGCCCCACCCAGTGGAGTTACTACGTCACAACTCCAGTCTATTTTAGCTGGCATTTTAGCGCCTGCTACTGATTCACAGCCATTTGAATGCAGAAATACTCAGAAATACAACTTTGAGCTTATTTTTCTCAAGATATGTCCTCTAACATAAGAAAAATGCCACAAGAACATGTTAACACCTAGAAAAACATGATTTTCATCGGAGTGGGTCTTTAAATAAAAAACGAACAGTCCCTTATCAGAAATTGTACCATGTTGTTTCATAATGCATTGAGTTGAAAAATTACCTCCCGTGTCGGTGTGATTAAATCAAATATAACATAAACTGCCAAAGAAATTGGCCCTGATTCTCTTAAATCAACATAATTTTCTTGTTTAAAAAGATGTTTACATATTTGCCAACCAATATTTTCAAACATGTACAATTTCATACGTTTGCCAAGGGTGAAATCCGTTGCCTGCTTGTTAACATTAAAGGTAAAACATAATACAAAATTGTAAAGTATTTATCTTTGTTTGAATACCTACTCAATCTTACCTTACACATTAATACTGGAAAAATAGCCCCTTTGGTGTAAAACACATTATGTCATTTTATGGCGCGATTTTTAAAGCTGCCGTCGGCAACATTTTTTTGATCATATTCAGTGAAATCGACACTATGATCCGACAGAACAACATAAATAAAGTGGTTTTAGAAAAAAACCCGAGCTTCTAACTCCACCTGGAGCGTGTTATTTGTTTTGTAAAAATCCACCGCTCCCGGATCATCGGGTCCTATCAGCGCAGGGGGGTGTGAGATCTGACTGTCAATCACAGGTCGTGCACACGCCACAGATCCCCCTCCCTCGCGCACGTTACAATATCACATGCACACGACACGCCTGAAGTTCGCCTGAAGATTGTACGAAGCGTGATGGCGGAGAGAAAATCTACTAACAAGCTTCCAATTCCTCTGTTATTGCTATCTATGGGTAGATTAGCCAGGGCAGCCTACCTCCGAGTCTATGGTGTTGATCGATGCTGAAGAGACGGACGCGTTCACAGAAAATCTGGTGCATACGCACTGACGAGCACGACCTCTATGGGAGGGTGCTCGCTGGTAGTGGGGGAGGGGCATGAGAGTTCTAAACATTCAAAATTTTGGCTACGTCGACGCAATCTGCCAGACTTGCCGACTGCAGCTTTAATGATGACCACCGTAAATAAGGGCTCCCCCTCCCTACAAAAGCCAATTTAACCACTGCGCGTACCTACCCCGAAGTGACAAAAAAAAAAAAAAATACTGTATCAAAATTTATAAGGAAAGACCAGTACTTTGTTTAGGCTTGGTTTGTAGGGAATTCCAAACCTGCACACATATATTCAAAAGCACATAACTATAGAACCAATTCTTAATGCTCATGTGAACGCCATCAGCGTTTATCACAGGTTCGCGTTTAAAGTCTGTGTAGAGAGAATGGTGTCATCTTAGCAGCCCCTAATTTAATAACAAATGATCGATGCGATGGAAGCGAATCAATCAAAACTAACTTTAGCTGAAAAATAACTTTATTAAATAAGAACGCAAAAGGGCCAGTCGAGAGTTGCCTGTTCCTTATTTAAATTTACAAAGCAGTAGTCAGTTCATTATATAACATACACGTTGAAGTATTATATAATATTGCAGCACTTAATTCCTCTTTACATGAGTTTAAATTTAAGCTATCTTGTTATCTTTTTGACTGGGCATTTCACTAAATCTCAATTATGGTTTTATTACATTATGTGTTAATGGTTTATTTTGCTCCTTCTTTCATGTGTCCTGGACTTTTACCTTGTAAAGCACAGTGGTCAACTTCTGTTGTGTTTGTTTGTGCTCTATAAATAAAATGAAATGAAATAAAATGAATGAAAATAATATAAGCTAAGTACTGAACAAAAATAGTTTTACCCATATTAACCTATTTTAAAAGATCTTTTAGAAAGGCATGGTCTCTTTTGAGCCTTTGCCAGTGATGCTTGATTTCTTTTTTTATATATAACTATAGGATTTATTTCTGTAAAGAGTGTTGCATAATTAAATGTTAAATGCATTTTTATGTAATACGTTCACTGATATGAGGGCATTTCTATGAATAAAAGTATATCTTTAATAGCAAACAATATTCATATGAATTTGTTTACATTTGTTTTACATGCAAACAGGATCATTGGAACATGAACAGACAGGGTCCAATTTGTAATACTTTTAAAGAATACAATGCAATTAATATAAACTTTCTGACTGTGTGTGGGACATCCGACTACTTTCCAAGAAGGGGCGCAACTGATTTATAAATATCGCGATAAATATGTACAGGAATTGAAGCAGTAGCCAATGACAGCACTAGGACTAAAAGCTGCAGGATTATGTACGAATATACAAATATGAACTAGTATCGTACGAATTTGACAACTTGTTAAATCTTGTGAATTATTAAGACTTTGAGACTATATTCGTACTGATTGGGCTATGGGTTTTGTAAGAAAAAGTTTAAGAAACAACATAAAATGTTTGATTAAGTGTTAAAACCAACAAATACACACCATTGCGAATATTTGCTTTTGTAGCTGTCCGTCTCCTCCAAGTTTTGTGGTTACTATCCTTTTACTACACCTATCACAGTACAACTGAAGTTACTGTGGTAAAAGCATGGTAAGTGTTGTAGTTGCTGTGAGTTTAAAACAAATATCACATTAAAATTACCAATAATGTGGTAAAAGCATGGTAAGTTTTATGATTACTGTCCTTTACTACACCCATCACAGTAAAACTGAGGTTACTGTGGTAAAAGCATGGTAAGTGTTGTTTTTACCGTGCTCTTACTACAAATACCATTTTTGAACTAATTTTACTACTTTGAACCTGATATGAATACGATTAACTGATTGAAGGCCTATAGCACGTCACGTGACAGACTCACCGTGTTATTAAGGTGTTGAAAGAAAGCAATGACACGCAAAGCCTCCGTGGAATGACAGATATAATGCAGTGACTGAACATGAGCTAATCTGATTAATATCGACAAACAGAAAAGACATTATAATAAACATTATTAGGACAGCTTAACGATCTGGTACACGTGAACTGATGCCAAATATCGCGATGTGTTCGGAATGAGACTTCTTCAGCGCGATTTTCTACTGATAAAATTTGCGTCTGTTGTTGACGTCACAGGTTTCCCATTGAAAGCAATGGAGTTTTAAATTCGTCCATATAGTGACGCCGAGGGGCGCCTTTGGTGTCTTCATTGTGAGGCCGGGGGCGCTTGACCATGCTTCAGTTTTTGACGCCTTGGGAGTGAGAATGGGTTGCATGGACAAACAAAGGAAGTCAATGGGAACTAAAACTGTTTGGTTGCCAAAATATCTTCTTTCATGTTCCACAGAACAAAGTCATAGAGGTTTAGAATGACATGAGGGTGGACAAACCCTTTAATATTTTTTTTTTTCAGCAAGACAATACCTTCATGCTTTTAAAAAGCAGTGCATGCGTAGCATAAAATAACCTGCTATAATGTAACTGGTCTAGATGGTGGGGTCTTCAGCTGTGCTTTAGATGGTCAACCAAGCAGCTAGCCTCCCCGACTAACTAATGTCTCAAAACTCCTCTAAAACCAGCAAACTAGACCACACTAGGAGACCAGACCAGTTACAAACCAGTTTAGGCTGGTTCTACCTGTTTTTTCAGCAGGATAAGATAACTGGCTAGATGGAAAATAATGAAAAATCAATCATTTTAACAAATGTTTTTGCAGCTTAATGTTGTCGCCCTGTCAAGTTTTGTTTGCTTCTTTAACAGCGATACGTCATGCCCCCTGAGGGCCACCATAGAAACAGCTACTATGACACATTTGCCAACTCAATGACAGCATGTCTGAATGGTAGTTAGTGAAATATATTCCACCACTAACTTTTTCTTGCTGCTTCTACACAGTTGACAAAGCAATGAACTAATCCCTACCTTGCATCTTGTTGGTAAGTCTTAAAGGGAACCACAGGGCTTGGGTTCTGCAATCCTTCTTTTTCTAGGAGGGTCAGGGTTTAAACTGAGTGACAGGCCAGAAAGAAACAAGCCCTTGGGGAGACCTCGCACTCTTAGACTGGTGATTACTTCCAGAGCTCTAAGTTATGTTAATGTATTCATCTCCAAAAGCATAATGATTATTTAGAGTTCCTCAGCAACTGTTTTAGATTTCTTTAACTTACCATTTTATGCAAAAGGGGCTTCTTTTTTCTTTCCATTTCTTTTTTTGATAACTCTATCCCCCCTTTTCTGAAGCAAGCAAAGTGCGGTCGTTGTAGATAAGGGGTTCAGAGTGAAAGTCATAAAGAGAGTATAAAATCTTTTAATATTTTGCCAGTTATGTTAATGTGACCTTGATGTACGAATAAATGCAAATGAAAACGTATGGAAGAAAAGAAAAGAAAAAAGGGAACAAAATATGATGGAATTCTCATGTTGAAATTTCACTAAATTACAGGAGAGGAGAAATCAGTGTGCATAAATTCCCTCATACTTTCTCTGTTTCAATTTAAATAACTGTAGTGTCAAGATGAGATATTCATTTTGAGAAGACTCTTCATTCTTACTACCCCCCACCCCACCCCCCACCTAGACCATCAAATTAGAATGGGCTCACATTTGTCTTTCCTGGTAAAAGAATGACAGAATAAATCATGTGTGTAATTTCTTTATTTATTTGGACTCCTGTAGCTGGGTATTAATCCGGTAACATGCAGTAAAGCTTAACCAGATTTGAGGTATGTGTTATTGGACACCACTGATCTAGATAAAAAGATAAACTTGGCCAAAGAAGTGCTGAACTTTTAATGTGTTTGGCAGGTATGGACCAGTGGCCAAGGAAATCTCAATCTAACTCCGTGTGAGGTCACGTTTTACACTAGTGTCCATTATACAGTGTAATTAACCCTCAGTTGACCTTGGCTACTGTTGCTAGAGCTGACAAGCTTTTCAGAAAATCCCACTGGACTGAACTAGAGATTTTCTGTGAGCATGTTAAAAAAATGCACTGCGATTTTACACTAAGAATTAAATTGTGCTTCTTTTGAACTTTCTAGTTATTATACTGGCTGTCAAAAGTCTTGAATAACGTTTTTTTTTCGTTTTTTTTTTTTTTTTTTACCAATCCTGCATTTATTTTATGAAAAATACAGTAAACGGTAATATTGTGAAATATTATTACAATTTAAAATAAAGTCTGATTACTCCAGTCTTCGTTGTCACATGATCCTTCAGAAATCATTCTCATTTGCTGATTTACTGCTCAAGAACATTTATGATTATGATTATGAGGAAACCTTGATACACTTGATACACACAATTTAAATTGTTTGGGAAAGTATAAGATCTTTAATAGTTTTATTTGACAAGTACGCATAAAATTAATTAAACTCACAGTAAAGACTATTATAATGTAACAAAAGATTTCAGTTTCAAATAAATGCTGTTCTTTTGAACTTTTTATTCAAAAAAAGAATCCTGGGAAAAAAAGTCATCACAGTTTCTACAAAAATATTAAGCAGAAAAGCATTGATAATAAGAACCATTATTAATAACTGAGCACTAAATCAGCATATTAGAAATTATTTCTGAAGGATCATTCATACGGTTCCGAAGACTGAAGTAATGGCTGCTGAAATCCCAGGAATAAACTATATTTTAAAATATAGTGTATTTTTGATCAAATAAATTCAGCCTTGGTGAGCATACTGCGCATATTGATAGCGGCTCCCTAATGCCCACAAATTAAATGCAATGCCCAGCCTACACACAACCCGGTCTTATTGGTATTATCAGTGTTGTCGATAGTTTATTAGCCAGGTTGACAATTTCCTTTACTGTGACATCTATAACACCGTGTCAACACCAGACGCAAGTGGTGCGATACCTCTGCCTCTGTATAAACGGATACCTCGTTCTATTTATGACGTACTCCAAGCACTCGTGATACTTCGCATATGAAGGAAAAAGGGATCTGCAACGGTCGCTTTGTCGCATGCAGTGTAGACAGCTTATAGCTGTTGTGGTGTGATGCTATGCATCAACGGTCAGGTCCGGTGTAGACGCGGTGTAACATACACATGTGTATCTGTGGTTGACCAACTGAACACATTCTCTGGTTTAGCCAAACGTACACAGCCCGGCGGATCTCTGACTTAACCCATGCTGAGCAAAGGTGGCCAGAAGACACGAACATGCAAGTTCCAGCACACACACGACGTGCTGCTGGTTTGAGGCTTGGCTGCGACTTTTACAAGAGACGGTGTGGAAAATCAGCCTGGGAGCAGATGGAACGGGCTGGAGCACGTACGCAGTAATCCCAAACATGGTGTAATCGGAGGAGACTGCTGCTGCTCTTAACGGCTTTGACAGCCTGGAGCCCAGAGACGTTCACCAGGAGGAAGAGAAGAAGGAGGAGGGGGGGCGAGAGTCACGGACGGACACACAGAAAGCCGGATAGATGAATGGAGTGAAGACAAGGGGGATGAGGATGGAGAGAAAAGAAAAGTGGACTAGGAGGATAGAAAACAGATTGATTGAGCAAACGATTGAATTGGAAGAGTACTCAGCGCAAAGACAAACGGCCGTCAAAGGCAAACAAAGACTATGGTCGGAGAGAATAGAAGGAAATTAAATAAGAAAAATGAAAAGGAGAAAGAAAAGAGAAGAGGAAAATGTGGAGGGAGATTTAGGCGGATTTAGGCTGCAGGGATTTGTAGAGAATTTGCCAAACGATTACAGAAACCTCTCACGCATGGTTATGACAGCGAGCTGTACTATTAATTATAGTAAAAACATGTGAAGGCACACTGACACCTTATACGCCTTTACATATAGAGTATACACACTGAACCAATCCCTCCATGCCTTTTAGAACCACCTCTTCATCTTTTCAGCAGTCAGAAGACTAGTAAGGTTTCCGGGAACAGGTTTTCACGTAATTGAACAGGAAGGAAGATAATAAAAGCAAACACGTCCTCACACACAGTCATTATTATCATGTGTCCAGCTAAATAAATGATACTGGAGAGAGAGAGAGAGAGAGAGAGAGAGAGAGAGAGAGAGAGAGAGCAATTACAGAACACTACAACTGTGAAGCTAGTCATGTGTGCATGATCAAATCAACTAGCTCTTTGTCACTTATGAAGTCACTGATCTCATATCGCCGAAACAGATTTCTTTCAGGACAGCTTTACGTCCAGCTGACGGACCACCGAGGACAGTTTCCTCTGATATCATTGTGATGATGCAACTCAACCCACTATTGGCCTACTTCAAAAGACTGATTGAAACTAATTTAGATCTAGAGACTGGGTTCATATGTTGAAATTCAAGGGTTCTGGACCAAAATATGATTAAATAATAATATCCATCTGACCACATAGTTTTACATAGTTAGAGTATCAAACAACCTTGCTTATCAATATTTTAAAAGAGAAACACTTCCGATATCTTTATGTTGACGAGGATGTCAAATCATTTTTTTTTTTTTTTTGTATTTCGATGCAAAAAACAACACCACAAAATTCAACCCAGTCTCCATTAAAAGTGGGTTCCTTTTCAACAGTGATAAATATGGTTTACACTGATGAGACAAAACATTATGACCACTTGCATATTATGCTTTTGGTCTGCAAAGTGCTGCCAAAACAGTGCCGGCCCATGGACTCTACAAGACCCCTGAATGAGTCCTGTGGTATTTGGCACAAAGACGTTAGCTGCAGATTCTTCAAGTCCTGTAGGTTGCAAGGTGGAGCCGCTGTGGATTGAAATGAAAGCTTTAGCATAAGTTCTGCCGGGAAGACTCAATTACTACGTCACCTATTGCCTTCACTTCTATCCAATCATATATTTATGCTCACTGTATAAAAGCTCGGTACTTACACATGTTTGAGTTCGCAGATACTGAAGCGACGATTACCCCCATCCTCCCCACCACCACCAGGATGGTCCTGTCCATACCTCCCGGGGGGGTCGGCTGCGCCCCTGCCTTCGTCTTCAGGCAGGAATTGCAGATCCGATACCCTCGGATTATGCACTACGGACGGGGCCTACGCCAAATGACTTGTATATTATCAGCTTGCTGAGCTGTCAATAAATGTACGATTTGTTGAAATAATTCTCCCGAGTCTTTCTGGTAGAACTTTTTGGTCCAGCACATTACAGATGCTCATTTGGATTGAGATCTGGGAAATTTGGAGGCCAGGGCAACACTCTGAACTCTTCATCATGTTTCTCAAACCATTCCTGAACAATGTGTGCAGTGTGAAGTGCAGTGCAGGGTGCATTATCCTGCTGAAAGAGCCACTTCCACCAGGGAACACTATTGTCATGAAGGGATGTACCTGGTCTGCAACAATGTATAGGTAGGTGGCACGTGTCAAATTTATGTCCACATGAATGTCCAGACATGGGGTTTCCCAGCAGAACATTGCACAGAGCCTCACACTCCCTGCACCGGCTTGTTGTCATCCCACAGTGCATCCTGGTACATCACTTCCCCAGGTAAACAGCACACACTCACACAGCCATCTGCGTGATGTAAAAGAAAACAGGACTCATCGGTCCAGGTGATCTTCTTTCACAGCTCCAAGGTCCAGTTCCCTTTGTAAATGCTTATGACGGTGGGCAGGGGTCATCATATAGGCACTCTGACTGGTCTGCACTCCTCAGCCCCATACACAGCAAAGTGCGATTCACTGTGTGTTGTGACACATTCCTCCCATAACCATCATTAAAATTTTGTGCCACAGTAGACCTTCTGTTGGCTCGGACCAGAATTGGGCCCTTGTCAAAGTTGCTTAGATCTTTATTCCTGCCCATTTCTCCTGCATCCAACAGGTTGATTAAAATAACTGATTGTTTGCTTACCATCTAATCCACCTCGATTATAATATGTGGCCTTATTAGGAGATGATCAATGATATTCGCTTCACCTGTGACTGGTCATAATGTTTTGGCTCATCAGTATGTCAACTACAATGTGTTTTGTACAGCTGCGTAAGTATTGGCTGCTAAGAGCATGAAAACATCAACAATCAAGAGACATTTAGAAACTCAAGTTGCCAGTTTTCCTATTCAGTCTGTCATGTTAAAAATCCAGTTCAGTTTTATTGTATAGCGCTTTTCACAATACATATTGTTCCAAAGCAGCTTTACAAAACCGCGCCTTACAAAACCCTCAGGGAGCAAGCCAACAGTGATATTGGCATGGAAAACTCTCTAAGCTGTTAAAGAAATCTTAGAAGCAAGCAGGACTGAGCTGAGGAAGGCCTTCTCCTCAGATTGCCACATATTTAATAACAATAACAATAATAATAATACATACATATATATATATAGCACACTACCATTCAAAACATTGGGATCAGAAATATTTTTTTAAAGAAATGAACAGGCCTACGTTTATTCAGAAAGGATACATTAAATTGATATGTAATATGGGCTAATTTAATGAAATTGTAATATTCTATTAAATTATATATTGAATATATAAAAATAATATATAAAATCAATCACTGATTTTTCCAAAGTATGCTACTGGCTGCAAATCTTTGAAAGCTATTCAGCTTTATTTGAAGCACTAATAAGCAAATTAACTAGATATCCAGCAGTATAGGTTAATCACTCTCTTCAAACCACTTCCTGTCCAAATTTGTGGTTCTTGATCAGAATAAGGGTGCTTTCACAATGGGCCCGTTTGCTGTGGTCCGAGCCCGAGCGCGATTGTTCCCGGCACTCCCGCGAATACACTGCAGGCTCACTCTCGCTCGTATCCAAGGTAAATCAAGGATATCGACACTATCATCCCTTACATGTGTTTTATTTAACTAAATACATCATAATAATCAGCTAAAACACATGCGCAGGTCATATACTTCCTGAACAAGTGTGCACCCGAGTCCGTGTTGCTTTCACATTCATGCGATCCGCAGCACGGTTCGGGAGCAACCGAACTCAGACCACCTCCTCCAGGTAGTCTCGGGTTCGGTACCCCAGTGCACACCCGGGTCCGCATGACAGCGTTCACATTAGTGATTTTTCGTGCGAACCGTGCCCCGTTCCGAACTAAACTGCCAGTGTGAAAGCATCCTAAGCTGCAATGTGGACCAGACCTCAAAGGTTTGGCTATAAGATACTAAATGTTAAGGTATTCAGTATTTTGTCACAGCTGCTGGCTAATGCTACAAGTGGAGGCCGCAGTTCTTCTGATATTCACAGGAAAGCTTAAAAAAGTGATTCAAAATGCTAATTGGATTCAACTTTTCAGCACATAGGCCAACACCAAATTAGCTGTGAATTCGTCAAATCGCACCAAAAGAGCTCTGCGAGGAACAGCCATTCCCACGAAGCACCACGAATGATGTATTCGAGTTGGTCTCCCTCACAAAATGCTTAAATACATATTTGAGGGTTATATAGCTTGGTTGTTTCAAATATGGATAAACTCAACCTTTGGTTTAAATTTTTAAACCAAATATATATACACTCTTAAAAAAAGTTGCTGCCTTAAATTTTTAAGGACAATCAATTTTTGGAATAATCCCTTTCATGTGGTGTGTAATATAGCTGTTCGTGAATGAAAACATTCTGCAAAGTAGTAAAGTCGAAAGTGCACGATAAATAAATGTATTGCCTCCCAAAAGAAAGAATCGACTCTGAACCGCCAATACGAGTCTTTTGTGTTTCAAATCCTACTGCTTTATGGTTCTATGTCACTAGAAAATACATTCGCATAATGCCTGTCTATGTTGTATGTTGTCCACTCGCGAACAACTTGACCAGCCCACAAACAAGTCATTTTACCGACGACTGCTTCTCAAATCTCAGAGTTCAATGCGGGATTTCACAAGACACTTGCTCTTGAAAGATGGGTCAGTACCCAGTTTATTTGGACTAGCTTGCTCCTCCAGAATCACAACCTGTAAGTATGAATAATCATTGATGTATATAATTTCTACAGGGTGTTTTATATTGTTTAGGTCTCCGGCTAACTCCCGTTATTACTGTCTTACTGAAATATTACTGAAAATTAGCTGCGTGCCCACTACCTAACTGTGTCTATTATTGCAGATTGTCTGTCATTCTTACTTTGAGTAATGATAAAGGATGGAGCAAGGTTTAGCAAACTTTAATGTTACATCAGTCATTCAAGTTAGTGCTCGGCTAACGTATGCACCCTTATTGATACAATTAATACAGTTCCCGCATGTGCACAGCAATAAATTAGAAATATACACACACATCGTTGTGTTTGTTGATGGACGTACACTTGTTAATGCTGATAGTGAGGAATTACAGTTGAAACATCTCATAATGTACATCAAACTGAGTAGTGTATAACTGAGAAACATCCTGCTCAAGTCGTCCTTGCGATGGAGTTGAATAACCAGTTCTTCCAATGTTTCATCATTGGACTCACGCTCAGATTGATATGGTAAAAATCAACATCATAGTTACTGTCTTTACAGTGTGTACAATCGCTGAGGACTGAGGAAGCCTCCGGAGCTGAAGTGTATGGTAATGGACGTTTAGCTTCCAACACGCGCTACAAGCGGTAGACCAATCACAACAGACTGTCCCATCTGGCCAATCAGAGCAGAGTAGCTCGCGAAAAGTAGGGATTTAGAAAGACTATCCAACTAGTCGTTTGAGAATCATTGAACATTGTGGTGATGTGCAATGTATATTATGAGAATTTTTTTTTTTTTTTAAACCTTTGATGCATATAAACCTGTTGTATGAGACTCCAAAACAAAATTAGGAAACTTTAAAATAGCATAATGGGGCACTTTAAGTTATTTCAACATAAATTGCATTAAACCGACTTAAAATAATGAGTTGAATCTTGCTTAACTCATAAAAAAGATAGCTTTTTGATGAGTTAAAGCAATGTAAAAACATGGTGTCTTAACTTATTGATTATACAATTCTTTACATATATATATATATATATATATATATATATATATATATATATATAATTTAAGCATTTTGAGAACATAGGAATTATGTTGTGATTCACCTCATAGCTGGTTGACTTGATTCATGTCTTATAACACTTTAATGAAGACTTTTTTTAAATACCTTAAAAAATGAATGTAAATAAATATTTACAGAACCAAACGCCAATGAAAAACCTGGCAGGCACTAATGCACTCTATAGGTAGGAATAAAGCAGTGATATTTGCATGATGATTGTATGTTCCTATACTGGATGTCATTCTGTAAACACAATTATACCACTGAAACCCGCCATGACAACAAAGCGACATCCGAACTAAGCCGGGGTGGTCGGGACTCGGGAGAATTGGTATTCTCCCATTCTTACAATGCTTCTCTAGCACCAAACTCCTGACCTCCCAGTGGGAGCTCCCGCTTTAATTCCCCCACTGATGTTGGGATCCAAAAAAGCTTTAGTGAATAAATAAGATTAGGCTCGTGGACATGCACTAAATCTTATCGTTTTGGAACAGAGAGGGTGCGAACGACAGAGCTATAGGGAAAGAAGAAAGGGTCAGTGTGGGCCGAAGCACCAGCCACTGCCTTCTTCATCTGAAACAATCCCGTTACCCTCCCCAATTGGAAATTATATATATATATAAAAAAAAACCATCTCCGTCTGTCCTCCCTCTTGCCATTCTTTCTCTCTGCCGTTCTTTCTTCCGCGCTGGGGAGATAGCGGAGACAGCTTGTCCTCCTCGCCACCCAGTGAGACTGAGGTATAAGCACTTCTTGGAGCTTGGCAACAAAATCGTCAACTTTGCTGTTTTAAATATGCTTGTCCTCACAGTGAAGGGGGATTTTGAGGGCTGAGGAAGAAAAGGGTGGGCTCTTTTTGTCTGCAGTGTGGGGTAGTGTGGCACACTACACTGGCAAACTGAGCTATAATGGGTGTTCACTGCAGGGCAGATGATTATGGCGCATTACAATATATCATGGAAATGCAATGACACTTCGCTGGCCAGACTCTGACAGTTTATATCAGGTGACGCTGTTTAGCAAGTGAGAGCGCAAAAATTGTGTTAGCCGCCTAGCTAAATATGATTTGGAATAGATGAATAAGCCAGTGAGGCGGAATAATCAAACAAGGTTATTAACTGTGCATATTGCTAGCATTTCATGTTGGGGAATCATTGACAGAGTAACATTACTACAGCTGAGAACAGTAAAATTGTTTACTTATTGGGGGGGGGGGGGGGGGGATGGGGGGGTAATGGATATGGCAATGTTAATGTATTTGGTCTTGGCAGAATAGATCTACTACGCTGCTGCGTTGATTTTTGCTGCTAAGCAAGTACAGAGTTGTAAGAAATGCTGCTGCACATATAACATGAAATAACCGTAGCAGATCTATACAGGTCGAGCTGGGGAAAGTGGAGGGTTTCTGAAAGTATGGTGCAAACAATGCCAAGTATTTGAATGTTGAGCAGCAATCACACTTTATCACAAAATAGTTTTAGCATGTTAATGAATATGGCAATGTTAATGCATTTGTCTTTGTAGACTATGCTCTGGTGCTGCTGCAGAGCAAGTACAGAGACTTGCTACTGCTAATAGATACACAGACACGCTGCTGTGAGCATGTAAGATATGCTGCTGCTGCATAAATAGACATATATAAATCCTGTACAAGATCTAGGCAGGTGGAGCTTGAAGGAGGCGGAGGGTTATAGTCTACAGAAAACACTGAACCAGACTATTTAAATGTTGAACAATTTAAATCTTTTAATTTAAAACGTTTAAATGCAGAGGCCAAATGTGGTAATGATGTGAATTCTGGCCGATTGTATGTAAAGGATCTATCAGCCTACCCCCGCTAAAGTTTAATGACTGAACTAAATAACATAACATAACATAACATAACATAACATAACATAACATAACATAACATAACATAACATAACATAACATAAAAACACAGCTTGTAGTGCACCTACTATAAATTGGAGTATCTTGGGAAGTTACCGTTTCAAATCAGCATTCCTAAAACTGGCCCAGGAACAGATTAACCAGGTTCACAAAAACTATGTATTATTATACTTTCTAGGACGACGACACATCTTCCACAGAGCGTTACAAGCTGAGGGCTTCAGGGCGACAATTACACTACACATTTGTCATTGTAAATATACGTTTAATGAGCAAAGCTCGGTTAAAATGTAGCCGAGAATTGTGGTTAAGAGTGAATTCCACACTAATTGCACTTTGGACTGTAAAAAGATATCTGCGTCTGTGTGTGTGCGTGTTGAAAGCCAATAACCAGAATTTAGGGTTCACATATGGGATGGATATGACGCTGATGGGTGGGGAAGTCACTTATATTAGGAACAGACGTGAGACCGGCGGGTTTAATGCAACCGAATACAGTAAGAGCAGGGGAAAAAAGAACAATCAGGCTTATGTTTGAGAGGAAAAAGATCTAAACACAATAAACCAAAAATTTGTTAAATTAGGCAAAGAAAAAGGAAGTGCAATTACTTCAAAGGAGTTTGTGACGAATGCCAGACAAACACAGGAATAGGTTAAAGCTCAGTATCAACCAGTTATGAGGTCAATCCATGATTGTGAGACCAAGTGATTAAGGACTGCCAATTTAGAGGTTTGAGATTTATTATCGTATTATCAGATGATATTAAATAAATCATCATCATCTAAATGGTTTTAATTAGGGGGGAGACATGGATCCAAATGCTTAAGTATTCAACAAAATGATGCAATTAAAATATATAAAACATTGCACATATGCATCTATATGGAGAATCTAGCCTATAGTGACATGGAAACATGCTGCATTATGTAAAGATGGCATCAAAACAAAGATGACGGATGATGAAAAGAACAATAATAACAATTGGGATCTCTCCTATGACATAAACAACCCAAACAACACAAAAAAAGGAAAGAAATGCTAAGCTATTTTTTCCTGTTTCTGTGTGTGTGACAGACGCTGATCTTCATAAATCCCAGTGTATCTCACGATAAATCCGCGTAATGTGGATTAAAAGCTGTTGAGATATATATAGTTATATCAGAGGAACAGATTGGACCAGACCTTGCCACCAAACAAATCCTCTGCACCGTGCCCAGAAAGACAGGGAAATTACTCCAAATTAAGGTCGAGACTAACTGCCACCCACCTACCATCCATACTCTCCCTTTCTGTCTGTTTTTCCGTCTCTCCAACTCACACACACACATACACACAAATATACTCTAGCTTGTAATCCAGGCTTGCTCTGGCCTCCATCAGCTCCTGTCCATTAGGATGTTTTTCTTTTTTTTCCCAGCATGCCCCCAAATCCCCTCCACTTTGCCTTCATCAGTGCATAAAGAGCCACAGCTGCTTGTCTCTGTACAACATTAACACACATTCAGACTCACAGCGCAACACAGTTACAAGTCTGATGGGTAAGGCACCTCCGTGCAAAACATCAAATTGTGACGTGTTCCTTTGGTTCCTTTACTGGACCTCTGCAACTGCAAAAGCGGAGCTACAAAGAGTAAAGTTAGTAATCTATTTACATTCTGCAGAAGAAAGCTAGTAGCATAGCTATTTCTACATCATGCCAATTTCGTCAAAACTTGTTTTCTTCCCTGACAAATATTTTAACAATCAAATAGAATTTTCATTCAAATGCTTAGAATCAGAAGAAGTGATTCCTGATGTGTCAACGAATCACACATCTTAAATCAGTTCTTTCCACACAAACTGGTAAAGCAAGATAACAACAGTCTGAACTGGTTTGCTACTCTGAATCATCCAGCCAGTGTTTTACAGAGTGTGTGTTTTTTTACTCCATAAAAAATTGGATATTTCTCTATAATCAACTGAAACCAAACCTACAAATGCATCTTATTATTTGGTAGAGCTGAAGGTCTACATATATAGTCAAGTGTTTTATTTGTGATAACTCATGACAAATTGTGCGGACATAATTTTTGACCAGGCCGTCATAAAAAGAAATTATGAACACATGCAAAAACAATAGAGAACCAACAAAATATTATATCATGTTCTAGTCAATGTATGCATTTTTTCCAGTGAGCTTTGCATAGTAAAATAAAACCTGCAGCGGAGTTTGACTTTTTACCAAATAATTTTGTCAGATAAATATCTTAACCAAGTTTAGGGTTTTGTTTTTCCCCTCATCTTTGAAATATATATAAAGATCAAATATTTGTCAAAATTTTCCTTCAAAATTTCAGGTTTAGTTCAATGTGTTATTTGCTATTTCGTAATAAGTGTAAGTGAAAATTGTTTCTACAACAATTTTTGTTCAGCGTAGCTTAGCTCACATTGTTCAACACCGCATAACTTTGCATGTTATAGAAATGTAAAAAGAAGTAGACAATATTGTTGGTTAAACTAGACACCAGTTGCACCACAGCTGAACAACATAAAACAACACAGAAATTAGAAGATATGTCACACTATACCACATGATATGTATAAGAGTTGTAACGTGATACCATGTAATCAATGTCACTGTGTGAACAGTTAGTGATGTATAATCATGCTATGACCCTCAGCATGTACTTTCACAGGGGCAGGTGAAATGATGGCACGTCAGCTCATTCAGAGAGATGAATGGCTGCGGATCAGCTCAGCGACTGACATTTATCTCAGACTGAAAGTGAAACTTGTATATTAGAAAACTACTTCACTGATTTATTGAGGGGACAGGCCCCCAAAGCACAAGTTATTAAATGCAGCTCATTACAACTGAGCAGTCTAGGTTGCTCAACCTTCAACCTCAGAACTTCCAGCCCAAATCCCACTTTGTCAGTACGATAGGTCAATAATTGAATCCCTGGTTTCTCAAACACTGAGTGTGTCTCAGTCAGCTTCTTAGTTCAATGGATGGTGCACTGGCCATTTCTAGAGCATTCTCATTGTCATTCAGTGCACTGAAACATTCACTCCCTACTACAACGCACTCTAAAAACTAGTGCTCACTTTATTTACTAACTGAAAATGTTACATTTATTCATTTGCATTGCTCTTAATCAATGCGTTTTCTTTAGCCTCAAGCAAACAAAATGGAGGATGAGTGAATATTTAATGATAGCATTGCCTACTTTTAAACATTTACAATATTACAAACAAAAATCATTCCTATAAAGGGTATCCATTGTAAGTGTAAAATGCATTGTAAAAATCACTTTTCATGTGATTTTTTTGCCGTTTACTCTAGCCAAATCTGATCAGTAGCTACCACATTTGATTTTGAAATTACTGTGAAAAATTAGTGTTCTATATAGTTTGAATGTGGGTAGTATGAATGAAATTTGGTATATCCGAATGAAATTTGGATATTACTATATCCGCCATGTTGTTACTGTCAGGTGACCTACCAGCATCAGTTGTGTTGCTTTACTTTCATTCACAAATCCTCTCCCGTTGGTTCATGGGATAATAAAGTGTCCATCGAATGCACACTTCAGAATCTCGCAGGAAGTAGTAGGCTCTCGTACAACAAGGCTCAAGTACAACAAGGCTCTCGTTGTCTGCAGAAAACACACAACATTCTGAAGGATCCGTATCACCCAGCCCATCACTTATTTGAACTACTGCCATCCGGAAAACGCTACAGGTCTATCAAATCACGCACAACGAGACTCAAGAACAGCTTCTATCCCAAAGCTATCACGATAATGAACTATGAACTGAAAATACATCCCCAAACCATCATCATCACAACAACACATTCTTGACACACACGATAACTTATGTGAAGCACTACGAGCACTTTATTTATTTATGAGCAATAAGGCCTTGATTGCAATAGGCCTATGTATTCAACTACTCTTACCTGTATACGTTGGAGAGTCTAAAAATTTCGTCGTATGTGAAATTGTACAATGACAAATAAAGAAATCTAATCTAATACTAAGCCTACTATGTTGGCCTACTGTTTTTCGCCAAACTATATAGTTGGGAAGTATTCAATTTCAGACACTAGTGGTTCACTTTTGCAATTTAGTATTATTGCGTTCATATCAGCAGCGAACTGTATACCGGAGTTCACATGAACCTGACACTCCAGACCACCCTTTTTATGCAGACTCAGTTACTGTCCGCATTTGAGTTCGAAAAACAGCGTCAACGTCATCCAAACGAACCGAACTCTGATGTCAATCGAACCCGGGTGCACACCAAAAGTGCTAGTGTGAAAGAACCTTAAAAATGTATGACTTTCAGTGCATAGATCAGGGTTTCCCAAACAGGGGTTCGAGAGGGGGTTTGCGAGTTGATGAAAAGTTAATAATTAAGTCTATTGAATGTAACATTTTCAAAATATATATATGCGAGATAATCGTGATATTGCTTAGTGCAATTATGAATTTTAATGAAATAATCATAGTGTGATGCACTGCATATTTCAGAGTGATGTATGCAGAGCATTTCATTATATTTATATATATTTTTAAATTATTTTATAGTACAATTTTAATTTACAATAGTAATATATTTCTGTCTTATTTTTTGTAATTAGAGTTAAAACATACTACTACTAAAAATTATTCAAAGTTGTCCATAAATAAAACTTTTGGGGTTCAATGTAATTTGGATACATCTGCAATCTCGTTCTTAGCAAAGCAAGTTTTTGACCATAAGGCCACCATACCATTATAACACATGAAGCCGCTTTTTCATCTTTTTGCCTTGAAGCAACCAGCGGTTTAATGACGCTCTCACAGACAAGCGACTATTGAATTAACAGATTCTGTAAAGCTCAGCTGACACGTCTCGTAATGTATATCTCTGTCAACACAAAGCCTGTAAAACACGATGGTCTTGATTAAAAATGCTGCTTCTACTGTTACCGTCTTGTTGCCAGTAAATAGTCTGTGATACAGGAAAAACTGTCTGTTTTACTCACTCGCCCTCACAAAAAAGTGCACAAATAAAGAAATAAAAGCATCCTACAAACATCCTGAATAAAATTTCTTTTTTTGTTTTTGTTTTTTGCCGAAGAGCCCATATGTTCATCTACCACCCAAAACAGGTGTAGCAAAATAACAGATTAACACTCATTCCCAAGAGCCACGGGCCGCTTGTTTTCACTTTACTTAAATGCCATAGCAGCTGTGAAAAAGAGACCATCAGCGGCGCTTGAAAAATCCCAGCTAACACCGAATGCGCAAGATCAAGAGACCAAACCACACCTGGGGATGCAGGCCTACTTGTCTATTCTATTTTATTTATTTATTTTAAAACACAAGGCCTACATTAAGTTTTTTGAGCACACTCGCATGGTCTCTGGGGGTCTTTATTGGAGGTGGCCAACACCAGTGAAATCTAGTTCGTTCCCAAGGTTGGAACCATCTGCATGCAAACTCACCTCCGCAAAGTAGAAATACATATATTAAAAAAATCAGAAACCACGTGTGATGAACACCTGCTCAGTCTGGGGAATATCTGTGTACCAATCTGCGCTGATTTCTATCTCTATCTAAATAAACAGTAGGTTGGAAGGGGTGAGTTTTTCAGCTTTTCCCCCCCTTCCGTCTGTCTGAACATCAGCCCAGCGCCGTCAAGGCCCGGCAGCTGGTGGGAGTCTGGTAACATAAGGGCCGGGCAGTAGGAGAATAACGAATGTAACAGATTTATGAGCTCCAAAAAACCCATTAGGATAATGCTATTAACGGTACAGAGGAGGGGGTCTGTGACGCATGCGCCACAATTATCTATGGAAACCAATATTTGACACCTTTTGAACCTTGAATGATGATTGAGAGATTACTCCTTGGCGAACACTTCTGCAATGTTACCTATCCAGCTTATATTTTATGAATGAAATGGTGAGAAGCAAATGCGAATGCTTGAGGCTTGCGGACGGAATAGAGAACGACTGGCTTTGGGATTCTGGGCGTGACGCACACAAGGCTATGTGAGACTAAAATAAACATGAGATCCGCTAAACTCGACGCCTCAAAGCATTCACTAAAACCACCGTTCACCTTCACCTTGTACTCAAAAATACATCCTCCTCCATCCGTCTGCATTCGCAATCCTAACGGAGCGGAAGAGCAGAAAATGATGTTCTTGGAATTTGTTTTAGAGCAACGGTTTCTTGTTATTTAAATTCCTTAGACTAATTTAATTCAGCACGCTCAAGCATTCGCACGGATGTAAATTACAGCGAGACTATAATGGACTCGTTATCAGGGTGGGAAGCTCGATATCGTGGTTTACGTTTGGAAAACTCTCAAGACCACAGAAATGTCTTGTTGATGGAGTTTTGGTCTGCGTGGCCCCGGGCTGGTCGGAGCGCTGGCGTATATATCCTCGGAGAAAATCCCTGTTGTGGAAAAACACAGCACAAAAGGGGCATTGAAGTTTTTAGCATTGCACTTTAGAGCTGTAAAACCTTTTATGAATTAGTTCTACTATTGGTTTTCTACTGAACTCAGCGATGCCTTCGAAATGTAATCTAGCAGCATTGCAGCATGTTGACCCAGACAACACTGACCCAGAACAAAAGTGTAGATAAGCATAATTCAGACTTGAGGGGTCGGGTCAGAACCTGGACCTAGACGACATCGGTTAGAGGCTCGATAACAAGTTCAGCGTGGAACCACAAAATACTGAACCTAATATAATGCACTTTTGCACCGCATCTAATCTTTCTGCTAAGAGTGGTTTGCGCGCAAGCACAATAAGCTGGATGTAGTGGTCAGATTGAATGAGGCTCTTTGTCTGCACTTGAGAGGGCTGTGTTTATAAAAGCATCTTCTCAACACAGAGACGCATAGATGAAATATGAGGACTCTTATTGAGTAGATGGCTAAAGACTCTGAGGTAATATAGCAGCACTAGACTGATGAAAAATTCATGCTGATAAGCTAGGCAGGTGAAAGCGTCGCTCTTCAGGTTTTCATTTTCTCTGTTTGATTTCCTTATTGGCTGCCTGACTTCTCACCGCATTGAAAGTAGAGGGCTCTTATTTGCCTGTGTACCCATAATGAATGTTTGTATGTTTGGGTGTTTGCGTGTGGTCATGCGTCACCTGCCACATATACGGTTCACTTTGATGTTCCATGGCTTTTTAAAAGCGCAAATCCCTAGTTGTTGTGAGACCTATTAGAAAATAGTTTGTCAAACTTATCTAACATTAAATGAATCTAGCATGAAACGTAGCTTGAAAATACACCAAACATCTGTATCCACCCGAACAGCGATTTTGGCTTATGAAATCACATCAAATCAAATCAAATAATAAAAAGTAATAAAATAAAATAAATAGAAATACTAATAGAATGTTAGATATGTCCCACATTTTGTGCAAAACCTTCTACCACATGAATTTCTCCATTACAATATACTGTAATATCAATCCATTTCAATCCAGCCATTAAGCTCAACCAATCCGCCCTGCAAGTAATTAAAAAAAATAAAAAGTTTTTGATTATTTATTCAGTAATAAGAAAATGTTAATCAGTACCTACAAAACCAACTAGCCCCTATGAGAGATCAATATGACTTTGCAAATCTTTTTTTAAATGCATACATTTCCTCTATTTATTTTTTATTGTTATTTTAATGTTTGTTGCTTGAAAACTGCACTAAAATAAATTAATAAATTAAATGAATTGATACAAAATAAATCCCTTCTTTCACTGACATCCGTTACAGTTACAATTACTCAATATAAGCAATCATTTCTATTTGGTACACTATTTCTGAAAAGTGTCACAAGCTTGAGTAAAGACATTTCTTTATAAGTAGATTTAGTAGATTCTTGATTAGTTGAGCATGTGTGCTAGTTTTCATCTACCCCCGCGTCGAAACCCTGTCAAGGCAAACGTGTTTGTAACGTGTGTGCGTTTGTGTCCACGCAAAAGCGGAGGAATCGGATGCCTGCGGAATCCCGAACAGCGGGGCTGTCAGTCAGACAAGTGTTGGAGAGCTTGTTGGGCTCTGATAAGTGCATTTATGGAAAAAGCCAGCCAGCCTTTATCTCCTCATTGCAGGTTAGATCACCAATAAAAAAAGGGCTAGGTGAAGGGAGAGGGAGGGTGTCAGATAAGTGCGCTCCGTCGTGGTGAAGCGAACATCTGAACCCTTCACTACACAGATGAATTGGAAATGCCCATAAGCCGCACTCATCAACAGCTGCCAGACATGCGGGTCTCTCTCGCTCTGCGTCTGGCTTCAATCCGAGCACCATATCATCCTCGGACTGCATTTTTCCTGTAAACAAAGGTCTAGAAATCAGGTTAGGTTACCTCCTCACCCGAAAGCCATCTCTCTTTGTCTCTCCGTTCCAATTTTCTAACCCCCATCCTTGTTTATTTCACTTTTTCTGACCCTTACGACCTCTCCTACTTTTTGCCTTCCTATTTCCTTTCTTCGCCCATATCTGCGGCAAGCTGGAACCTGGAGCTTAGGGATGATGGAGTATGTTTAGCTCGCCTTGGGCTCCGTTCCTTTCAAAGCCGCATGCAGAACTGCACTATCGGTTGCTAGCTAACGCCTCACCGTGCAGGACAGGGTACCGTGAGGAATCACTGTTTGCCCAGCCAAAGCCGAGCACCGATAGGTTCGCCCGATTCTCGCTTTTAAAGTATGAGATAGTAAAGAGGGAAAAAGGAAAAGCCGCCACGAGCTAAAAGCATGCTGGCACACATCCTCTCATAGCACCACATTTATTTGTGTTTCATGTTTTCCATCTGCAGAATTTAATTTATGGGCATGACAGCGAGTGTGTGTGTGTGTGTGTGTGAGAGAGAGACTGTCTTACCACCACGCACAAACACATTCACGAACAACAAACATGTTATATAGTCAACTACTGGCTCAAATCCACAAGACATGCCCAAAGAAATCAAAAACTTGAGTAAATAAACACCATCACGCATACAGGCATCACAAATTTGCTGTTAATTTTACCTGGCACGCATCTCAAGCGATTAACCATCAGGTAATTTCCCAGTTCTTTCTCTCTCCTGATTTATTTCCTAGTCTCTGTCTCTCTTAGAGACCCTGTGTCTTACACTGGAATCCATTTAAAAATCCAATTTATTGATTTCTACACTCACTTTTTTTCTTTTTTTTTTTTTCTTGAGACTTGACCCCCACGGTTAAATATTCATAAGGCATTAAAAATAAAAGATGCACATTTTGTACGTCTGACCTATTGTAATATACGGCGGCGAGGTAATCCGCTCCATCCGGCACAGCGAGGTGAACCTGGCAACATCAGAGACAAACAAAACCATCAGCGTCCCACATGCTCAGCGTTGATTAGTACGCCACCAAAGAGACGATGCAATTTTCCCTTTTGCCAGTGCAGGGGCCTCCATGACTACCTTTATAACATTACGTTGTTGATGATTTTCTCATAAATGGCTTTTTTCACTCTCTTCCAAAGCCAAACTGGGGAAATTGGCTTTCATTATGGCTTTTAAATAAAATAAGCACAAAGCAATAAGAACTGAAACTTAGGAAAGCCATAAAACCGCTAATTAAGATGCGCCACGGCTCAGCTAGCGAGAGAGATACAGTAAAACGGAAAGTATATTTCTTGAAAATCCCCACAGAGAGAGAGGAAAAAAAGATGGTGGCGTTGGGGGAAGGGGGCTGGCGGAAAGAAAATAAAGAAACGAGCTTTATTCCCTGGGTGAGGCTTAGTCAATCTGTCCTGTCTGGATCCAATATAACGCATTAAAACAGAATTATACAGCAACGCTCGGCGCATTCACTTTAGTGGCAGAGGAAACCAGGGACAAGCGGGTGCGAGTAACTCTTTTTTTTTACCCGTGACAGTTCTTATATTTTCTTTTCTCCCTCCCTCTCTCTCTCGCTCTCATCATTATTTCTCAGAATGGTTTACAAGGCCTGTGATATGTAAAAAGGATGGCATGTTGGCTCAGTGTGGGCCCTTGCATCTTCTGAGAGGGAGGAAGAGGAGATCCAAAGCTCCCTTGTGCAGCCATATGGACGAGAAGGCAGTGTTGAGGGGTCCCTGACAGATAGGAAGAGGCTCCCCCTGCGTCGCAGAAACGTCTCAAGGCAGGCTATAGAAAAAGGGCTTTAGGAACCGTAGGGGTCCCTCGACGGGAAGTAGGTGGTAAACGTTTTAACTACGACAAGACACTCCACAGGAGCCTAAGAAGCGAGGAAGATGAGGATAAAGGCATTCGGAAGAGACAGATTTCACATGAACGTAATATTCATACACTGTTTATTAGTCCAGCAATCCTTTTTTTTTTTTTTTTATGTATCCCAATTATCTATTTTTTTTTTTTTAAATCTAATTTACACTTTAAAATTAAATTATAGTTTGATTCAGGTAGGACGCATTAAATGAATCAAAACTGAAAAAGACTTTTACAATGTTACGAACTAAGGATTTTACATTTTAAAATAAATTTTCTATTAATAAAAAATTCCTGTAAAACTAAATGAATCACAGTTTCCATAACAATATTGAGCAGCACAAGTGTTTTCAACACTGATAATATTAAGTTTATAAGTTTAAATATAAGATTTATTTTTTTATTTTTTTGAGCACCAAATCTAAATACTGGAGAAATGAATGCTGAAAATTCAGCTTTGCCATCACAGGAATAAATTATATTTTAAAATATTATAATACAGAAAACAGTTATTTTAAAATCATAATAATATTTCATTATATTATTGTTTTTACTGTATTTTTTTTTTTTATTAAATAAAGGCAGCCTGGATAAACATAAGAGACTTTTTAAATTATTATTATTATTATTATTATTTAAATCATTTCAATATAAATATTTGGGGATGGTAAGAATTTTTTGTCTCATGCTCATCCAGGCAGCATTTATTTGATAAAAAATACAGTAAAAACAACAACATCGCGAAATATACTCATATTATATATAATAATATATAATATTGTTATATATATAAATACCTGAATATATTTTCACCTGAAAAACAGGCTAAAAACAGATATTGTACTAAAAGTTTTGCAAAACATGGATCATATACACAACATCAACACAGAAATTCATAACTCAGCAGCAATGTTTCTACTTCAAATAGTGTTTCCTTTACTGCTTAGATGAACAAATGCATACATACAAGCAGTATTACTTGGATTTTAAGAGTTTCATGGCACTTTCCAACAGGATAAGGGATAAATCCCAAACCAATGAAGAACCAGCAGTTCTTTATCAAATAGATTAGGAGATGAGCTTTACTATGCAGGCATTATGGAAGATTTGGTCACAAAGTGTCACAGTTCTAATGTGTTGCATATCTATTCCATTTACTCTGCCCAGTGACTGTGGAGAGGTGGGTAAATGGTAAATCCACTCATGCTGGAATGGATGATAAAGTCATATGTAATTCCTTTCCTTCTTGTGGAAGTGCTTAAACTCCTGCTCGAAACTCCTGTGACTTACATATAAAGTCTAAAACTAGCATGGATGCAATTGTTTTTCCTTTTATCCAACAGAGACAAACGACAGTGACCAGAAACGATTAGGGAGAGAGAAGGAATGTGATCTGGACTCAATCCTGCATGACAAGCACGTCAGAAGCATGTGTGTCAACCGCTGTGCTACGGCTACAAAGAAGATACGATTTCATGGTTAAGATCTGGTTTTATCAACCTTTTGTCGTTTTCATTCATGTCATCCTGCTTGTTTAACCACTTCTGAATGTTAGGGGTCTCATCTAATGGAAAATCAGGCTGTTGGCTGTTGGCTATTGACTGACATGCGACAGATGGATCAGTAGCAGATAACTGAGGGTCAGATTGAGAAGTCAAACCCAAACAGAGGCAGAGGAGGGGGATGATGTCTTATTAGGGATTTACTTTAAGATACACAAGTGATTACACCACAGACAACAAAAACACACAATACAAGCAGACTAGAATGAAACAACATCAAAAACAACTGATATGTTTTTCTCAGGTGGGCCACCACATGGTAAACTGACAAAAATATTCAATGACAGTGTGTTTTTTTTTGATTTTGTCAAAAGCCTGGTTTCCATTACAGATTTGCGCAAAACTTTTGCGATGTTTTCTAAATGTCAATAAAAAACGATTGCGAAATGACAGCATTTCCATGAACCGATGTTATGCGACTAAATCGTATTTCCTCTTGCGATAAGTCATTCCAAACATCATGGCGACGCACTAGCCCTAGCCCACTGCACTAGCCATTATTTTTAATCGAATAAGACGTAGCCTTGTTATCCAAGCATTAACGGCAAGGAAAGCTCCTTATAGGAGTGGCCACGTATGAGGTGTTTCTGGGTATTTCTCTGTTTTGCCTTTTATGAGTTTAATAAAGAACACTGTCCTGTCTTCAGTCCAAACACCGCGCCTTCTTTAAAGAATGATCGACTGCTACATACGGCAGGGGACCTTTAATTGCGATAAAACTGTTTCCATTGCTGTTTACCGAAATATTCCATTTTCGAATTGCCTGACGAACCACCTCATGCGAGCGTAAAAACATTTTTGTGATATATGGGAGTTTTTGCGAAATTGAAAATGTTTCCACTGGGTGTATTTTCAATTCACAATTTCAATTTGCGCAGTTTGAAGGGTAATGGAAACACAGCTAATGAAAATAAACACAAAAAAGTTGCACTATGACACCAATTAAAAATTACTAGGAAAAGTAACACTGCAAGATATTAAAAACAAAAAATGTAGAAAGAGTTGTAAATGCAAATAATTTAAAGTATGTGTCTGATTGCTTCACTTGAGCTCAAAGAGAAAAACTCAATTTATATATTATACTACTATATGTGAAACGCACAAACAGACACACACACATGCATAGTTATGTCACCTAAATTAAAACAGTTGTATAATTAAAACAAATCAAATAATTGTATTCAATTAAATTACCGCATTCAATTTGAAAAAAGACAAAAACTATGAAACTGATATAAAAAGTTTTAAAAAATTCCACTGCTGTCATGTTATACCAATAGGTCCAAAGAAAAACAAAACAAAAAAGGACATATTCTTATGGTGAAAATACAGATTGAAGTAGCTCCATGTCATTTCTAACCCTAAATGCATAAGAAAATCCATTATCAGCCAAGTGAATTTTAAAGCATGCAATTTGATTACACAAAAAAAAAAAAAAAAAACTTGTAGTTGGCAGACACAGCCCTATGCTAAATCTAATTAGCTTCTTGGCAGCTTGGTAGATTTTGAAAAGTGAACATGAGCTAAAATGTCATGCATTCATTTTTATATTATCATTCGAATTTTGGGAGGTGCAGAAACTTGGGATTTCAAGCTTATTCTGACAACAGTCTGAAAGACTATAAACACTCTCCTCTCTTGATAAAGTACTATTGTTGATCCAGTTATCTGAGGTTGCACAGTGTACATTGACTTTGAAATGATTGTGGCCTGCTTCCAGTTCTTATTCCGGACCCTTCACTGGGATGTACGAGTGTGTGATACAACCGAATGCTGTGTTTATGGGGAGCGTAAAGTTGCCATTGAGGCAACATGCTCCAAAACACCAGCGTCGCCAGCAAATCTGCCCCTGATTCCCAGACCCCCGTCTAAAAAATAGGTCACTTCCAAGTGAAGTCAGTTGGCAAACAAAATAAAACAGACTTCCCAAGCTACAATAAACAACAACTGTAAAGAGAAAAAAAAGATGCCCGAAAAAGATGAGATTCAAAACCCTCTCTTTTATTTGTGACTTTGTTGTCTAAACCCCTAAATGCTGAAATTCCCAGGATGCAGCAGAAGGAATTTTGCTGGTGGGGAGCGAGAGCAGCATTGTCTTTAGGCAGGGTGTTAGAAAAGAAAACCCGACATAGCCTACATAGAGCCAGCCCACAGTGAGCGCATGTAATCCACCCAAGACATAAGCTGGAGGGAGGGATGTAATTGAAGCTGCCTTGACAGGAGTAAGGAAACACAAGATTGGAGATTTGGAAAGGATGAAGGGGGGACCTGGCTCCGGATGGGTGTGTATGTGCGTGTTATGTGGCCACAAGAAACAGCAGATGGTTCATTTCCTGTGTTGATTTGCGGGGCAAGACAGACAAAGCTAATGATGACTTGTTGGGATATAACAAGGAAGTCCATGACGCCATACACACTCACAAGCCAAATACTTTTGCATGCTCGCATGGTTTCCACAGTGGGAGATGTCCTTTCTTTCAGCTGTAGGGGGAAAAAAACGGAAAGACAAAGATTCTGAAGCATCTTGGATGCACGTCTCCGGGGAAAAAGATGTAACCAGGAAGTGAGAATAAACGTACAGAGGAAATGCTGCACTAAATTTGTCTATGTCTTGTTTTCTAGTGAAAATATGTCGACATCCTAAAACAGGATACAATTACTTAAAAAGGACATAGGATAATCTTGGTTTGAGAGGTCTACTTAAAACAAGAAAAAGTATATATAAGATTTTTTTCCCCTTTTTTTCTCCAAATGGCAAATTCTTCTCTTTATTTGAAATTTTTATTGTCATTTTGCTTCATGTTTACTAGAAAATGGAAAATACATTTAACCATGAATGTCTTAATTTAAAGTCCCACTGAAGTCAATAATTGTATCCCTTAAAACTAATCTTTGATCACCAAAGTTACATATTTAAAAAAAAAATTCTTGATTTCTATGAAGGAATGCAAATGTGATTCTATGAATATGGAAGATAGCCCCGCCCCCACTCGATCACACATTGACCTGATTGGTTACAAGGTAGTTTGTGAGTCAAAAACACCAGCGATTTCAAACCGCATTTTTGAGACTGTCTTTGGTTCACTGCAGTTTTAAGGAAAAAAATACTCAGTAATGGTGTTGACATGAATTTGCAAGGGTTTGTCTTAAAGCACATTAAAAACACCACATAGACATATAAACAACATTCAAAACTTTATTTTCACCACAGGGGGACTTTTTCTGAAGCAAGACAACTTAGAACATTTTCTGAAGCAAGACAACTTAGGAAGCAGTTTACGATGTGTCAAAGCAGGTTTGATATTCACATGGTACGATTTCAAATCAACAGCACTGAATAGATGTAATCACAATATGCAAATTATATGCAACCTGATATTTGAAACCAAGGTAGTCAAAAACATGACTTGCTACCAAGGTTATTATAGTTTTGCATTTCAAAAATAGTTTTTATTTTAATTTCAGTTTAGTTTTAGTTAGTTTCATTAATGGTTTTGTTATAGTAAATAGTTTTAGTTTAGTTTTTATTTTGTGAACACATTTCTATTTAGTTTTTATATATTTAGTTTCAGTTTTAGCAATTATAGTTTAGCAAAGTTAACAGAACACGTCCAGTTAAATACATTTAATTTCAGCAAAGTTTAATGTTTGCGGTTTACAGTTAACTTGTGTGCAAACCTCTTAATAATAAAAAAGTAAAATAATTATTTGAGATTAAATAAAGAACCAAATAAATGCAACTTAAAAGTACAAATTATTCATTCATACTCATTCATATTAAAAATGAAATTTTGTTAAACATGGTGTATAAGAAAAAGAAAACAAATATTATTTTATATTTTATATATTAATCATTTCAAACATTATTCTTGTATTGATCCATTTATGCTTTTTGTCTATTGCATATTTTAATATCAGTGTTATAATAGTGTTCTATTCAGACCAGACATTTAATTGTATTACTTCATTACTTTACTATTTGTGGTGTAGACATGCTAGGCTATTTGTTTTTTCCGTTTTCTTCTCAGTGTGGTATCCTGTCTAGTGTGGTAACTTGTTTAGTTTCATATGAGATGGTTATCTTACTTAGAATTAAGGTACAGCTGTATTTGCATAAACCTAAGGTCTAGACATGATGGAAACAGGCCTACGTATTTGGCCATTTCTGCTTCTTAGGGCTGGTTCATACAGAAAGCTAGCCTGGCAAGCTCACTATAGACACGGCTCAATCCGAGGGGCGGGATAAACGGCTGTCTTTCAAATTCACTCTGCACGCAATAGGACAGCGCTTCAACCAACCAGAGCGTTTTCCCAACAGCGAAGCTAACGTCAGTTGATAGATTCAACTTTGCCGTATCTGACCGGCAAAACTACGAACACATCTTCCTTTTTTAAGAATGACTTAAGTGCCGTTCATTGCTCTTTTCTCAAAGAAAAACTTAACTCCAAGTCCTCCAGAGTCGCGGCCAAAGCCGATTGGAAAGACCGCTGTTCGTCATCAGCCATTCTTTGTTTTCAAGTAGCAGGGAACCGTCACAACTCTGTCGTCATTATGTTAAGCCCGCCCCGCCTACTCTATACACGATGTGATTGGCCTGACCCAATTTAGGTTTTTGCAGCTCGAAAGTCAATGGAGAGTTGCTAGACTACCCTGACTGCAAAATACATTTTGCTGCCGCTAGGCTGCGTCTAGATTTCTAGGCTAACAGAAAGCGGTTTTGTTTTTAAAAAAAAATGGTAGTGGTAGTGGAATGGGGAAAAAGTGCAAGGTCTCGAGCGTCTTTTAAAGGTTGAACACATTAAAGGTCTTTTAAAGATTGAACTTGAGAGCCGCGTTTTTAGAACGTTGTGTATCATTGCACGAGACGCTGCAAAAGACGCGAGACTCGAGCATTTAAAAATAAAGTAGCGCAGTGGAATGGAAAAACGTGATTGTCCGGTACAGGATGAGAGCTTATTAATTACAAAAACGATTATTTATTTTTGCTAATTATTATTTTATTTCAAGTTTTTTCAGTAACTGTTGTTAGTTTCGTTTAGTTTTTCATTTTTGTTGAAATTTCTATTTTATTTCAGTTTACGAAAATGTTTCTTTACCAATAGTTTTAGTCTTAGTTTCAGTTTTCGTTTACGTAAATAACCTTGCTTGCTACATGTACAACACTGACAAAGTGAGAGATGGTGTGAGGGAACCAATATTCGATCACATATGGTCACAACATTTTAAATGCATGTCACTGCCAGGTGTAAACAGACATGTCTCGCCTGACCACCTGTGATCATATCACCTGAGACAGATGTTACTACAAGGTGTAAACGGGGCCGGATCAGCATCTCTGGGAAGAATAATGAAAGTGATTCCCTGGTAATTTTGCCAAGTAGGATGTGTTCTTGGATCAACATCTTTGTTAGCCTTGGAACAACATTCCTATTAGTCAGTCATATTTCAGGGATAGGGGAGGTTTAGGGCTGAGGTTTGAACAACATTCTTATCAATCATTTCTAACTATCATTTCCCTCAAATTATAGTTTATGCCAGTTCATGGTTAAGGACAGGGTTAGCAGTCCTTCTCTGACAGAAACGTTGTACCAGGACCAACAAAATACATTGACCCAGGAACACATACTTTACAAAAATTACAGTGACCCTGACATACTCCTGTCCTCTTTATCACATTTAAATAGCAAAAGCAAAAACCCAACAGCTTATAACTCTTTATTAGCCTTCCAGAAACATACACAATAGTCTCTCTCTATGGCGCCGCTAGTGTTCAAAATGCTAGCATACTGCTAACAGCAGTTTTCTTCCTGTGCTCTGCCTACTATTCTATTAAATTATACACAACAAAAACATTTTCAAACAGCCGTATGCTCCATTTAGCATGTGATGGCATCCAGCTATCATCAATAAAATGTAGTATTTTTATTAACATCTTTTTTTAAAATGAACACTTTAATTTCAGTTTCTGTGAAAAAAAAAAAACAAACATTTCGGTGCATAATTACTAGAAATGGCAGGTCAAGATCAAGGAAATGCATTGTGGGATACAGTTTCTCTCACAGTGAGCTCTGGTTGTTTACTGCACTTTTATTTCATGCAGATAGAAAATTTAAGCAGTGCCAATAGTACATAGTATATCCTGCAAAAACATAGCATAGTATATCAGAACATCTCTCTCTCTCTTCTGATCTTGTTCAATCTCACTGTGGGATTCGTGTGAAAGTGGTCCACTGGGTCGTCTGTTTACACGCAAGTCCAAGAACATAATTGAAATCAAATTCCTTTCTATTCGTTGGCGAGATAATACATTAAAAGACATGCTTCACACTGCTACATGTGGTGGATTGTTTTGGTACATGTAAGTAAGCTGTAAGACAAACAACAGATCAAATCATCACAAAAGAAGCCGCATAGACACAGCATTCATGAACATCTGGAAATGCAGTTTGCTGATGTAACCGGCACTGGAGAGGAGTATCATTCAGGGAGATAACGATCCTCGTGATGGCCAGAGATATAATGGAGGTGGCGATGATGACAGTTATTGTTCTTTGTTGTCTTTTTTGCAGCTGTAAGGTGGCGATGAGAATCGATCCCCGAGCTTCAGCTTCCCGTCGGGGCTCTGAGGAGGACTGCGGCACTGAGAGAGAGATAAAGGAAAAGAGGGAAGATAAAAGATAACAGGAGATAGACTGATTCTTTTCTCCTCCTTCTGTCTCCTCCCTTCATTTGATGGCTGGCCTGCAGCTCTGATTGCTATCTGTCGCTAGTTTAATTGATCTCGGTCATGCTTCCACGCGAGCCGGGATTAGCGCTTATCAGAGTGGACGGCGGGTTTCTTAGGGGAAGATCGCATTTGCTGATGATCAGACCCCGTCACCCTCCTCGAAACAGATCCGGCGTGTATGTGTGTCTAAGAGTGGGCCTCGAGCTCGGGGATTAGTCTCTTCCTGCGTCGATAGCGTGCGATAGACGTATACGTGCGTACGAGAGAATCCTCAGCCAGACCAGCGGCTATTTATGGGCCTCGGCGGAACTGTGGCTATGTCTTTAATCACCGGCTGTTATATTGACCTGATTTACAGGGCAAACACTTCATCTTGTGGACCAGAGCAACTCAAAGATGGACCACAAATGGAAAGGGGTCCCTCTGGGGAAGTGGTTTGAGAACAACTGGAACAGCAAAGGTTGATTGTCACTGCCTTACCTAAAAAAAAATAATAATAAAAAAAAACTTCCTCGCATCCAGACTCAAACTTCTCACCAGACTCTCTAATGATGTTAATGAGGAGACTCCAGGGCTGAAAAGGTCACTCAAAGCACAGGTTCAAACGTACCGAGTCGGTATGCGACCCTGCACCTCCTGTGACTCAGGCGCTGGAATTAAACTTTCAGCCAGGCCAATTTTCAAAGCCCTCATATTCCTTTGCCAAATGCCAGAGCCACTTCAAACACATCTGATGGAGAGACAGTGAGAGAGGGGAGGAGGGAAAAAAAACACGACAGCTGGCAAAACTGGTACAGCTTCAAACCGAATGAGGGGACAGTCTTTATGCCTAAGAGGGATGGCAAATCCCTGGCTTTACTGTGGAACAGGGGATGTTAGGGATTTCTCTATCAAACGGTAACAGTGCAGAGCCTGGCTGGGAACAAAGGGTTTTTTTATAACAGGGAAATGTTCAGTATCAAAGGGGGCACAGCAAGACACGGACCGCTTTTTGGACCAGCTAGACTGACAGATCTCTTTAGCGTAATGACCGTTTGTTCTGTCTTCTCTGTTTTATGTTTTTTTTTTTTTTTTCTTCCATGGCAAGTAAACCCTTTGGGTCCAATTTGCATGCGAGTCTGAGAAGACAGAAAGCAGACCCAGGAGGGCCGTAGACCAAGAACGGGTAGGGGGATACGGGGCAAATTGTGCGACCCCCTTAGATTCCTTGTCACCCCAGTGGTGTTTATCGCTCAGGACATGACAGACAGGAGACCTTAAGCTAAAGAGCTGCCTTAGTCATCATTTTTCTTACCTTTTGAGTCACTCCGTGTATAACAGATGAATCATTGATATCCGACTACTCCATCGCGCCGTATGTCTGGGAAGGGAGGAGCCGGCTTGCAAACAAGACTTGAGCAATGACAGTCATGTCTGACTTTACACATGGCCATAAAATGTAACATAATCGCTACCGACAGAACACGTCTTTTCCTGCCGGTGTGCTTTGAGTTGGAGCAATCAGGCTGTGTTTGATCACGGAGCCCTTGTTTGTGTGACTAAATAACAATTGACTGGCTATTGATTCTCAGATGCTGAAACAAATTAAATTAAAACTGCTTTATGACTCCTTATATAAACCATTTCCACTTGTGGTCTAATATGTGTCTATACGTGTATGCAACAAACACACAGCAGAATTGCACTATAAAAACACATTTATGGTCGTATGAAGTCACCCAGCCATACATACAATTGCCTCTCCGTTCCACAGCTTGCATACACAAATCAAGAGTTAAAGTTGGGAGTGTTTTGGTTGGGCCCCACTTGTCAAGTACAGCTCAATGTAGCCTCCTCAATCATTTGAGTCACTTTGACCTAAAAACACATTTCGAGTGCAAACGCATTTCAAGTGTTACACTCTAAAGTATAGTTATTTTATTGGCATGCCAAACTGTTACTGAACTATAAATATTTAAAACTGTCAGAAACTAAGAAAAGTATTAGAGGAGGAAAATAGTATGTACTTTATCGTGTACATATATTGCACATACATTTTCCCATACAAATGTGAATTTATGTTCACATATCTATCTATCTATCTATCTATCTATCTATCTATCTATCTATCTATCTATCTATCTATATATATATATATATATATATATATATATATATATATCTATATATCTATATATCTATATATATATATATATATATATAACACACATTCATGGAATGAGTTACAACATATTTCTAGTTCCCAGCATGCTTTGCTTCTGACTGTTAAAGGAGGCCAAATGTTAAAATGAAGTGTTATTTAATGTGTTTTGCTCAATATTAATAAAGGGGGAGATCTGTTAGTGTTTAATGTTCATTATTTTGGAATTTAAAAGTTTTTTCTGGTATGTCTGAGTTTTTGGGTTTACCATTGAGCTGAAGAGTAGAGCCTGTGGTTTGGCTGATGATTGGCTAAACACCATTAAGACTATGATTATTATATTTTAAAAGTAATAGCTATGCTCTCCGCAGCGCAGTGATAGTCTCTTGGCTGAATACTTTAATACATGCAGATGTGCTTGCGATTTTGTTAACTAGCTTGAAAATATGAAACATTTATAATGTAAATAATAAAAAAATATAAGAAATATATTACATTATTTATTTCTCTATATATGTGTGTTTATGCTGCATGAGTAAATATATCTGCAATATATTACACATGCAGTACCATATCCGATCACATGTACATCGATATATTATGAAGTGTATTACTGAATATAAAAATGACATACATTATGATATAATAGTAAATATATTGTCATATTTTTCAATATATGAAAAGCGGCAATTCCTTATGTATTATTTAATATATTGTCCACAATATATTATTCTGTACATTTTCAAATATACTGTTAAACCATTTAATATATTGATCATTCATATTTAGGGAAATATATTTTCTTTTCATAAGGGATGCTTGTCCATAAATGGCTTAAAATGATGAATACCATTTGTAAAATAGCTCCCTGTGTGAGTTCATACACTAAAATGCCCACTAAAATGTCCTTTCCCAACAGAAAAAAATAAATAAATCATGCACGAATAGAGGAAGAGCTGATATATGGGGTCATTTTCTGCAAGAAAGCATGCATATAGGTTTACGCAACCCACCCCACTGAGAGCTGGGAATTTAGAGCTCTGGTTGCTAACAAAAAGCACCAGGCTGGCACATTGGACACTGCCAACTGAACAATCAGTGATCACTTTCCAGGCTGGCACTTTCCTCTCTCCATCTCTCCTAATGTCTGCACCATGCCAGCTGCTTTGCTAAATAAGCAGTGCAGAGGAACACACACACAGAGACTCGGATCCACGCTTTGTACCTGAGCCCAAAAGAGGATGCATGGGCATTGAGCTCTGTAATGATGAGTGGGGGAATCTGGGAATGAGCATCCAAGTGCCTCAAAATGTGAACAAATACACTGAGAGAATTCACAAAAGCATGTTGTTACACATACTTCTTATTTGGTGTTCATGTGTTTGTATATACAGTCAATCAAATAATCTAATCCACTAATGAGTGGAAATGTGTGTTGTCTACGAATATGTGTGCACAAGCAGATCTCAGTTCTCATTCGAAAAAGTCTCGATAGACTGAGCAGCCATCGATGTGGCTCCACACACATAGTGGCGTGAGCAGATGGCAAAACAGATGATCTGCTCTCGATTGCCCCTCTACCATCCATATTTATTTTACACTGACTGGCTCCGGGTTTCCCTCCGCCTACATACACTCCAGACTGCAGCCCAGCAAAGCCACACCGCTTACCACAATCTCTGATTAGAAGACAAAAGAAGAAGTGTGAAGACGAGAGAGTGGAAAGAACTAGCTATACATGGGGCCAAAGCCAACACAAAAACACTTTCACAAAAAAATAAATTCCTAGTTCGCCCAATGGTCAGCCATCAAAGTTCTTAAATAACTTAATATTGATCAAAGCAAGCAGCAAATCCATGAGTTGTTCTGAGCTACTGATCATGAGTAAAGTTCGGGTCGATGGCATCCAGCGTGATTTATACAGCTTCCTGGAGTGCCGATAAATGAGTGGACTGATTGGCCAGTGGAAGGAGGAGGAAGAGGAGGAGGAGGAATGAACTTGACAGTTTACTCCTTTTGATCTTGCGGTACTTCCTCTGGAAATGAGAACGCTTGCTTCAGACAAATCCTCAGCAAGACATCTCATTTGGCTTGGGAATTCGCCAAAGCTTAGAGGCTGAAAATTGGTCTTCATCTCAGCAGCTTAATGGAACCCCTGCTTTTTATGTCACCCAGGCAAAAGGAGAACATCAATTGTCACAGACTGAGCCAGACTGTGCAGTCTTCACTTTTGTTCGTTTTGCAGGAAAGTTAATGTCAGCTATTTTTTGGCTTATCTACCATCTAAACAGAAACTACCCCCATACCAGCTTTTTTTTTTCTTTTTTCTTTTTTGGAGAATGTCTCTGAATATTTAGAGGATTGAGGCTTGAGATGACCTGGCAGCATTCCTCCGCAGTGACCGAACTTGCGGTTGATCATCGGAAGTGACATGGCGGGTGTCCCTCAAGGCCTTTGGCTGAGTGAGCAACTCAATTAAAAGCGGACTGTGGGGGCTCCGAGGGGGCCGCATTCCCCCGCCCCACCAAACCGACCTCGAGTGAGCCCGGTGTGCTCGTAGCCATCATCCCGAGCTCAGCTGACCATTTGCTCCGGTTCACTGACTGAAGATGACTCAATGCCTGACTAGGCCCTATGATCACATCGTATCATGCATGCTCAGATATCACTCACAAACACACATTGCGCATCCACAGTGCAGCAGATGTCTGTTTAGTCCTATTCAATGCTTGTCCCCCAGGGTGCATGTGCCAACATCCATGGAGTTTTCCAAAGGCAATCTGCTCTGTATGGAAGCCATCTTAATGATCGCCAACAAAGTGCAGAAGACAAATCAGAGTCTTCATTTTGGTTCAAAGGTATATGGCCTAAAATCAGCTGTACACAGAAGATGGGCCACCATTAGAGAGCCACAACTATTTAGACTCGACAAACAGTCCAGCACCATCATTAGAAGGCCTTGGTTTGAGGAGGAAAGAGTCAACAACAAGTACTAAACAAGCAGCTGCCATGGTGCAAGGTTGGGAGCTTGTTAAAGCTGAGGAAAATAATGTGGCTTCATTTGTCGAAAGGAAACAGTAATGTGGTGGAGATACTGGAAATGAGGACAGGATTGAGTTTTACAAAACTGTGGTATGCTAGCATGCTCTCACCTACAAAAACTGTTAAACAATTACACTTCAGATACTGAAAATACTGTACTATTTTGTCCTTGTTGTGAAGCACAAATAATAATTTAGGTAATTATTCAGGGAATATAACAGTCAAAATTAGTTCACTCACTTCACGCATTCATTGAGAGTGCAATTATGCAATGGTTCTAATGAGTACAATACGGAAGGAAGAAACAAAGTGTGTACAACTGTGGAAAAATAATTAGAGATATTTAGTAATTAGAAGTAATAAGATTTCATTGGGCAATAGGCCCTTTTATTATTAATGTCCCTGAGCTAGTAGCTTATTTCAAATTGAATTGTTATAATAAAAAGAAATGGAAAGTTAATGAAAGATCTAAGGCATATTCCTCAAACTTGTTAAACGTTTTGTTCAGCCCAGAGGCTTTTTACATACATCGTTACGCATCCATTTACTTTACCTCATGAATAATACGTAGACTTTGTTTACTGCCAGGTGAAACAGGGTGTCATGCATCTCTCAGCCATCAAGGTGTCCTATCAAAGAATTGAGTCTGGGCTACGTGTTTGATTGATGCATGCTGTCAAAAGCGTGGGGTGCTCGCAAGCGTCATTGTTCAAGTTGTTTTTGTCTGAGCCTCTCTGTCTCTGACCCTGAAGAAGACATAACAGGGCCGTGACCAGCAGGGGCAAGCACCTTTATAAAACCACGCGGACAATGACTCAGAATGTCCCCACCGACTCAACCACATCTATCAATCTCTGTCTGTCTGCCGTAGGGGCTGTCAGACTCGCTACTCTCTGTATCTCTGTCTCTGCGCGTCACTCCTTCTATCCTTTTCCTTCATTCGATCAAAGGGCTTTGTTCCTAGGAAGCCACAGGACTTCTTGTCCACCTCACTTACTGCAAACAACTGTAAAGAATATTGAGGCTGATGTAGATGCAAGGTTGTGGCCATTCAGAATTGAATTGAGAATACCTTATAAATTCCAATTCAATTCCCAAATTTGATTGGAAGTAGGAAACAACGCAGAATTGCAATTTGATTTAATGGAAGTAGAATTAAAATTAATTTAAGACCAATTAAAATTTAAATGTTTGCGTAAAATATATATATTTTTTTTAATTGCTGCCTTAAATTCTTAAGTAAAATCACCTTGGATGTTTAAATCATTTCAACTTAAATGACATTAAACTGACTTAAAAATGAGTTGACTCTTGTATAACTTAAAAATTGAAAGTCGCTTAACTTATTTTGATAGGTTAAAGCAATATAAAAACATTTGTTGTCATAACTTATTGATCATAATTTTTTACAGTGTTTGAAAGGTTTGAAAATGACCCTATCCCTAAATTGCTCTATCCATAAGGTCTATAAAGGTTAGAGATAGAAAGAAATTGGCTAGATAGATAGATAGATAGATAGATAGATAGATAGATAGATAGATAGATAGATAGATAGATAGACATTAAATTGTAAATTTGTAATATTTTGTAGCTAACCGTTAAAGAAAACTTTATTTCCCAGAATGCATTACCAGTTTCTTCAGTCTGCAATTGGTCAATGACACAGTGTAGATGGAAGAGTCGTCGCCGCAAAGAGAAACAACAGCTGCTGACGGATTGGGGTCATTGTTGTGTGCTTCTACCGTGACTCCGTCCCCTCAGCATACATGATGAGCTTCATTAGAGGAGAGGGATGAGAGATGCTTCAGTTGCCATGCGAAGTGACTGAAAACAGCACCGTAAACAAGACAACTGATTAAATGTCAACTGTGCGTCCGCAGGAATTAGGACCGTTCCCCAAAGTGAAACGACTTTGGAAAGTGACACACATGCACACACAACTCACCCCTTCATACAGTAAGTGATGTTCATAAATATAAGATGGGCAGAGCTATGATTCAGCCATTACAAAGTTGTCACTCCTCTCAGTCGAGTGAGACAAAAAGGGGACCAAGGGAGACAAACGTTGCCCGGCAGTCTATTCCGTGAAAGGCAGGGAAAAGAATGTGATTGTGAATGTGTGTGATTGTCTGTAGACCTCTGTTCTTGTGTGGGTATGTGTTGGACAGGGATGGAAAGACGGTTGCCTCACAGCGGTGGGACTTGTCATGCCCAAATGCTGTCAAGCGTGGACTTCAGTGACAGGCGTGTCACACCCAGGGCAAGCAGGCTCGTCCCCTGCCAAGGTGAAGATTACAATGATCACTGTCTTCAGCTGCACGGAAACCACCCGGGACCCACGTCTCGGAGTTGGGAGTCTGTCGAAATACCTCTCTCAATCACCAGGCTCACTCTCCCTGCAGCAACTCATGAATACAAAGATTAAAGTGTTTACAGTTGGGATACATTATATGGAATTTAAGTTTGGCTGATTTGGGTAAACAGGTCAACTACCAGCATTCGGACAAAAATAAAAAAAATCTCAAAATTAAAATGCAATGTTTGACAAAGACAGCAACTCCAACCACGAATACACACCACACAAATAGTGTTCTTCATTGCATAAGAAATTAAACACATTACTGATTCCAATAAACTATGATGTTGCTAAGCTAATAATTCAATACTCCAGCAAAAATAGAAAGGACAAAACTAACTACCATTAATTAACTTAATTACACCTAATTAAATGTCTTTTATTCAGAACAAGCCAGTTAAATTGAGACAGCAAAATTTAGTTGGATTAGGTCAAATTAACATACTACAGCAGTTTTAACTCAGTTTTAATGTTCTTGTGCAACACTCAAGCTAAATATACGTGCAAGCTCTTTTTTAAAATAAATGTGATGTACCTGTATGGAAGTAGAAAGAACATACTCTTCACTGCACTAACATTAGCACAGCACTGACTGAAGCAAACATAAACCACTGTGTTCATGTAACCACCCACATCCTGAGCACAAGCTCCACTCTACAGCACAACAAGTACAGTAACAAAAACTCCAATAAAACTGAAACATTCCTAAAAATACAACATAACTACACATTAATACTAACAAGTCTTTCCCATTATTCAAAAACACATTATATAACACTTAATTTCAACTTCCACACTTACATCCCGGAAACTAGAAATTCACTGTACAAATTTGAGTGTTAAAATTGACATAGAAAATTTACGAGAATTGTGATGCTGGTATTGATTAAGTTGTTTTTATTTTTTGAGTGTTGAATACAATTGTTGTGTGATTAATCAAAATTGAGTTTCGATTTAGATTTTGGCTTCCAACGATTATGAAATTGGGATAATCGAGATAAAACGATTATTGTGCCGTATTCCGTTCGTTTTTCAGCGATGCGCTTTCGCTTCTCCTTAAAAGACCAAATAGTTTGCAGGTGGGGGTTGAGGAAATGACTGAAGCCCAATTATTTAATTTTCCAGTGGTGCGCGAATCACCATATATACTGTCCACGCGTTCACCAGTGCGCTCCAAAGGTGTGATAAGATTTGTGCAAAACATTCCTATATTGCGAAACTGATGCTAAAATGTGCAACCCATTTGGAATTTACCACTTTATATTGGTATAGAGAAATTAAAACATTGATCTAAGAATGAACGGCTCGTTTTAAAATCTGGTCGACTGACATTTGTTAATACATCTGCTTTAAACATTACAGTCCTCATGATAACTTTCGTTAACTTTACATTAAGTAAATCCACTTCAAAAGCTAATTACTCCTGGACACCAATGCAATAGAAATATACAGAGCGACCGCAAAAACGGAAGTTAAAAGACAGTATTCTAAAGATGGCTGTGCCCTCATTTCTCTGGCGCATAAGGTCTATATATTAAATTATTGACCAACAATCAGTTTTCCCCATGTGTAAAATGTGTTCTGTTCTAATGATGATGATATTAAAACCTGGCCTTCAGATGTTCCAGGAGATGACATAACCAAAATATATTATTTATTATGATCTAATATTATATAAATCTATTTTTCTTTTATTGTAGGACTTATTTTCAATAATTTGAGGATTTTTTTTACTAACATTAGTTAGACTATTCTAGGCCTACTTTGGTGTCGGAATTGGTATATATAGAATTGCAAAACATTATTGGTCTCTAAAGTGTCATACCTTTACTTCCAGCAAATATATGCTTGATAGTTATCGCTATCGTTAAATAAATTACTCCTATAAGGTTTTAATATATATGGCCCATACACTCATAATCGTGATTACAATATTGACCGAAACAATCATGATTATGATTTTAGCCATAATCGAGCAGCCCTTAAATCAAATTATGTTTTTCCCTTTGTTTAATACATTTTGAGATTGACTTCTCTGTGAAGGCTACATGTGATGCCTCTGGCCAAAACAAGGCATCTTATTTGGCAGCATAATTCTGCTGCCTACTGTTTGGATCGGCCTGTAGTATTGGTAGAGTGCCTATGATGCCTGAAAATGCTGTCTATACTCACTAGGGTTTGGAACAACGCCTAGAAGTGTCCTTTATCTTTGTGCAGTGCACTAGTCTTCTATAGTACTCACAAGGAAACAGATTAGTTTGGCAGGTAAATGAGCCATGACATGAGTAAACAGTATGTAAGGCTTGGACGTCATATGGCCAATTACTGTATAAAAAATAAAATAAAAAAAAGCATACAGCTAATATCTCCACTCAGGAAGTAGGTGGGGTATCTAAAAGTTGAATATATATATATATATATATATATATATATATATATATATATATATATCTGCCTCAGAGTAAAAGCTGTGAAATATTCAAGTAGTCACATTCAGAGATATACACTACTGTTCAAAAGTTTCTTCAAGATAATGACAAGGGTCATTAAGATTTTTTTTTAAAGACAGTAAGGCTTTTATTGAGCTAGAATGCATTATATTGATCAAATGTGACAGTAAAGAAATTTATATTGTTACATCCTGAATTCAAAAAAAAAAAAAAAAAAAAAAAAAAAACATGTATCAGGGTTTCCCCAAAAATATTAAGCGGCACAATTGTCAATATTGAAATTAATAAGAAATGTTTCTTAATCACCAAATCATCGTATTAGAATGATTTCTAAATGATCATGTGACACTGAAAACTGGATTAGCTTTTCCATCACTGGAATAACGCCTACTGTCGCGAATTTGCAACAAACCCCTTCCATTCAGACTGCAGGCGAGATAGCGTGTGTTTTCCCCCATGCCTGTTTGTGCACATTCGATACATACCTAGGAACATTTTGCACGCACTGGTTTCTCGTAGGAGCGGTCGGAGTGGGAACTACATTCGGTTCACGGAAGCTAATATTTTGGTTTGCAAAATCCGCATATCAAGGGCGCAAATGTGGAGAAATTGCCCAAAATGAGTTAAGTTGTGCTAAGATAAAAATATGTACCAGATTATTGATTGCTTCTATAGCTATGTTATTCATATAGACTTCATGTGACAAATATTTTTTACGTACTTTGTAGATTTCGGTTTGTAGCAAATTCGCGACATTCGTCCATAACGGCTGGATTGGGCTATAATGGCTACATATAACAATGCTGTATTTAGATGGTTTCAGCCCAAAAATTATTATTTATTTATTTATTTTTTTCACAAAAAATAGCATGTTAGGATATAACACTATAAGAATATATAATGTATGCACTGGAGAAACAAGGAAAGAGTTAAACAGTAGTTTTTATACATTCCATGTTACACTCTGTCAATGTTAGGGAGTAGGAGAGTGTTTTGTTTCTTGCTGTTATCAAGATTCATTAATTTGTCAATTAAAGTTTATAAGTTCTAATAACTTTGTGCCATGAATAAAATCTACATACCTGAGATGGGAAAATGTGTTTTATTAATTTTACCATTTTGTAAAAAAAATTACCCTAAATGCCTGTTGTCGCTAATTTGCAACATACCTAAATTTATATCTATTCTATATGGTATAGAAAAATTAACAATCTCAACTTAATTTAGCATCAGCTTGGAGCCAGAAACACACATAATACATTTTTTTATTTAATTGTAAATAAATTCAGGCGTCAAGGGGTTAAAAAATAAAATAAAATATATAATCTGGCTTCTCTTCTTCTTCTTCATATATATATATATATATATATATATATATATATATATATATATATATATGCTCAATAAGTTATGGCAACATCAACTACACTACAATCAACTTGGATGTATAAGGCAGCAACTTTTTATACAGTGGACTTCCAACCAAAAATGTATGTCGCACTTTCTCACATAAAAATTTCTTGACAGATCTGTCCTTAATTTTATCATTTCCAGTCATATGTCAGAAACCTAAGAAAACTAGAGCTGAGTGACATTCTAAGCAGCTCTGTTTATTTATCTGGCATTTAGAAGGGCAACTGAAGAGGGTTCTGGGAAAAGGTGAGCCCTGATCAAATACAATTTTTGTAAAACAAAATAATTGTCTATCTCCATTGTGTCTGAGTAAAGGTTAACGATGTTAACAGCCACTGGCTGGGGCTGAAGGACATTAAATGAAATACACACAGCCAGATCTGGTTGATTGTCAGTATCAGCACCACCATGATAACATGCCATTAATTAGCATTACCATATCAGAGAGACACTAGCAGACGGGAAGTGCGCTGTCAAATGGCCCCTGAAATAACCATGATGGGTGACATTTGATGCACCACACTTTGCCACTTTCACTGCATTGTCCCTAAATTAGCCATGAAAGACGTGTATTCCAGGGGCTTGAAGAGCCTTAATCCTTTCACAAGTGCAATATAAATACCAGATTCTCCTCCTACCATAAGATTACTTCATATAATAAAATACAAAACAGTCGATCCAACCGTATTGCAAATGTGTTTATTTTACGTTGCAGACATACAAATAATAACTCAGCTAAAAGTTTGCAACTCCCTATAACACACTGGCATAGGCTATTGGTAGGTCATTGTTGATATTGCATGCTAACTGAATAAAATATTACGCAATGCAATACACCAAAAATGCCACATTACAAAATACATTAAGGGCCAGATTTACTAAACAAGGCAAATTAGCATGAGAGTGCAATTCCATAAAAGTGCAGATGGAAGTGGAAAGTTCTGCAAGTGATCTACTGTCGATGCGCAAATTAAAGAACACAGATGCAGCTCGGATAATTTCCATAATGACCAACACAATCTGCCAACAACAGCGCAGAATACCCTTTGGTTTAAGACACAATGTATTTTATGGTGCAAATACCAGTAAATTGACGAGTGCAAACCTTAGTAAATTCATTTAAACACTCTCCTCACATACATTTTTCGTCTGAATTGGAAACTCCTACAAATGCATAAATGCAATAAGGTCAGCCACAAAAATAACCCTGTCCACGCCTTTTCAGTGCTCATTTTTCACTGCGAGTCTTTAGTAAATCCTGACAGTAGTTTTTAATGCCTGGTGCAAGCTGTTAGTAAATCTGGCCCAAAAAGGTTGCAAATTTTAGATCGCTCATTTAATATTTATATGATATCACATACTAAGTGCCAAGCCAAACTTAACTACATGCTAAGGGTTGTTTACATTGCAGTATGGGGCGTCACTTATCTATCGGAAAATATATTGTAAACTTTTAGCTAACTACTTATTTGTCTGTCTGCAACGTAAAACAAATGTGTCGTATAACGCTGTTGGGTAGACAGTTTGAGCAGTTGTTGCTCTAAATGTGAAATAACAAGAGCGTGACTAGCCCTTCTGTCTGGTTAAGCCTGAATGCTGATTTGATTGTTAAGACAATCAAATTTAAAAATACTAATGACTGCAGGACGAAGGGTGTGGGACAACCATTACCTACAGAGATCAGTGAAACCAAAGAAAGGATATAGCACCCCTCCCTCAAAAAACACACACACACAAACACACACACTCGCTCAGCGTCAGCCCTCTCAGGGGATGATAATAGGAAGCCACAGTGGGGCTGTGATTGCATCAGCGCTTTGATCTGACCGCTAATTGCTGGTGACAGACAGGGTAGCGACAGCGCCACTTCCCTGCTTGATGCACAGGCCTCTTATTCTCCGAGAAAGAGAGAGAGAAAGGCTGGGATGGGCTTTAGGAAGCTCGATTTAATCAGGGCCCTCACGGGAGTCCAGATAAAACCACATTAGCCTAGTGCAGGATTAACTAGAGAAAAGAAATCAGCTGTAAACCCGTTAAGTTGATAGTACAGTACGTAAGAAAGGCTAAGACTTCTGTGTTACCTTTACAGCGTGAAAGACACGCATTAAAGAAGACAAACAACAACATACTTATAGGTGACATCAAACATCACTGATAATGCATTTAATAATAGCAAAGCCAATGTCATATGCAAAAAAAAAATGAAGTAATCCACAGTCGCCTGGTCATTACTGCAAAGGGCCTTGCATCGCCCTGAAGGGGTTTATTTTGTGATAATGACTGGCTGGCTGCACATTTCCCGCTTTGTACACAGCTACTTGCTGTATAAATAATTAAAAGGACATGAACAACTAATCTGAGTTGAAATTCAGAGACCACAGTGTGCTGGAAGACACATGCAACTAGCACAGCTATGCAAGGAAACAGTTGACTGGTACAACGGTCAATTATATAATTTAAATTGCACAGTTTAAAAGAAATTACAGTGACGGCACACAATAGCAAAAGTGCATAAACAAAGAAACCTATGGGTTTCAGTAAATATAGGCTAATTAAAGCCATCTATAAAATCAGCATAAGCTTTTCAGTATTTTAATTGGTCAGTTGGCGAGTGCACATTTACATAGAAATAACACAACACTGCCTGCAAAGCCTGTGAAAGAGCATATAAAAGTGTAAAAAAAAAAAAGCCAGCAGACGAGCAATATGCAAAGCCGACCAATTGAATAATATTTGATCTTGATGACTTAATGACAATTGTTTTTGGATTATAGAGATACTTAAAGTGTAGGCCTACAATAAAATCCAAAATTGTCACCTGGTCTTAGCATTATACACATACATTTGTCACCACTAATCACCAATCAGTTGTGAACCAAATCTCCAACAATCTTTTGTAAAACCAGACATGCCTTTTTTACTTTCTTTCAGTCTGTTTGTAAACAGTAACATTTTTTGATCACAATGGACCAATCAAAATGAAGTACTACAGAGATCCATATAACAAGCTCATTGAAACTGTTCTAGAACTGACCACGTATAGTCACGAAAACAACATTGCACCCACACTGATGCGTCACAGTAGTTTTTGCATCATGATGCAACCATGCTTTGTTCTTCCACACTGGATTCATGATAATTAGCATATACTTGGATATCTACATGTTGACAGCACAAAAAGCCACCAAATTGCTCATGAAGCTCTTGCCACGATATATTCGCACCAAGCAGATGATTGAAATCATCAGATGCCACACTCATTTAAACTATGCAAAGGAGTCTTTAAAGAAGCCTCGGAGTCTGTCCATCTCCATTATATTTCCTGTTACTCCACCCTCTTTTCCTCATCCTGCCCTGCGGGTTTCTTGTATCTCACTGCCAATCTGTGCGCAGTTACGGGCAGCCCAGTCAAACTGGGTGTTTTCTCGAAGTCACAACAGGTTTGAGTGGTTCTGTGCATATCGAGTTAACAGCTCTGTGCTTCGGCTGGGGCATGTCATCTCCCAGGCAAGCAAATCAATCATCTTTTTTCTTTTTGACTGATCAGGGCAAGCCTCCAATGTCATCCCTCCATCTTTCCCCAAAGCACATGGTTATATGCTCTCTTTCACTTCCTACACTCTCACATCTTTCTCTTTCGGTCTCTCCATCCCCCTATTCCCTCTATTTCGCCATTTTTGTCACTCTCCCAATTTTTCTTGCTTTCCTCCCCTCCGGGTCCTCTGGTCAAACTGTACAGGGAGCTTACTAATGAATCAAATGAGCTGTCGACACAGGAAAACCTCTGGACCAAACTGCTGGTATGCAATAATTAGTGTGTTTGGGACCCGGGAATGAGAGCACTTGGGAAACACACACCGCAAACATACATCCACACACACATTCTAGCAGCAAAGGTCATTTGTTATAACTGTGCCTGAAACAATACTTTTTGGTGCACAGGTCATTACAAAGTGGCTGATTTCTCAAAGTCATTATGCAAGGCTACAAACGCTTGTGATTTAACATGAAGAAATACGATCTTGTGCAATGATAAGAAACAATAAAGCTAATTTAGGTTTTTCTGCGTCCCCTGACAGGGAGTGCTTGCTGAAATGGATCTCTCCTGTTGTAAAAGGGAGTTACATATCGCATATTGGCAGGCATAGCGAAAGTCATTCAGCCATTTTTTTATGCATTCATGTCTTTCATGATACATTTCATATCCCAGAACCCCTTCCCTTTCCCTTAGCACCATGACTGCTGATATGAATCAAATTTCTAATGCAAGTGGTCAATGTTCAGTTATTCCCGTCAGCATATTCTCAGCTGAGCATTTATCAACCTTTACGATCTATCTCACCTCTCTGTGCGAGTCCTATTCCAAACCTCTTTATTTGTGGACACTTTTTTAAGAAACAGTTCATCTAAAAATGAAAACTGTCAGCATTTTACTCACCTCAATATATTAACCATTAGGGATGCATGATATATCGGCCACCATATCGGTAGATATGTTCGTTTTTAATGTAATCAAATTTGACTCAATAAGAAATTTTGGCCGATATATTAAGGTTTTGAATTGTTTCAAATATGATTGGAATTACTTCGAAAAGGAAAATACAGTATAGTGCTGTCATATATAAAATTATTATGAGAACTACTGTAAAGGAATGTTGTGAATTTGACTTATTTGTAAGACAATTCATTTTTTTATAAAGATTTTTTAAAGAAAGTTGGCCATAGGAGTGTAAAATTACTTTTAAAACCTAGTGGTTCAAACTAGGCTACTGTACTGTATGTTTTGATTTATGTTGAAGTGCTTGGGACATGTCTTTTAATGGTGAGACTTTTTGCAATCAGGCTCAAAATTTGGAATTTGATTTAGATTTATCGCCCAATATATCAGTTATCGGTTATCGTATCGGTCAAAATGTTCATATTGGTGCATCCCTATTTTCCATAAGGGAAACTGGATGGCAGTGTATACTGCCAAACTCAAAAAAGGCACCATAAAAGTATAGTTAACACTTTACAATAATGTCCCATAAGTTAATCCATCAACTAGCAATGCATCTGTTACAGTATTTATTCATCTTTGTTAACACAACTGTTCATTGTTAATTCATGTTAGCTCAGGTACATTAAATAATATTAACATATACAACTTTTGATTTAATAATAATGCTAACTATGATTAATACATGCTTTGGAATTATTTTCAATTGTTAGATTATGTTAATTAATGTTAACCTTATTGTAAAGTGTTACATGTGTACTTAACACAGTGAATACGTTTGATCAAGTGTAAACTTGAAAATATTAAGCAAATTCTACATTTGTACTCAGTTCATGCATGCAATAAATAGTAAAAGTACATGTAATGAGGCGACTGAATATTGTAAAACAAAACTTGAATATTTCATAAGAATAGTTTTTTTTCACTCTGGCAGTTTTATTTAAACTATTTTTACTCTTGATGCTGTTAACTTAGTAACTTGTTTCACAATGCCTGAGGTTTTCTATTAAAATGTTTTGTTTTTAGATTTATTTAGAAAAATTATTTAGATTTATGCATTGGCAGACGCTTTTATCCAAAGCAACTTACTCTGCATTTAAGGTATGCACAGCAAAACTTCCAGTGTTTACCACATTTTATCAGCTCTTGCTTTCCCTGAATCAAACCCACAATCTTGGTCTTGCTAGCTCCATGATCTACTGTTTGAGCTTCTGGAAGGTTCATACACTCACTGATCCATAGATAGTTACCAATGAAATCCAGAGCAAATAAATAAATAAAAAGTAATACAACCCATGCACTATACTCCAAGTGCTCTGATGGCATAAGATAGTTTTGTGAACAGCATGATAATGTCAAACTTAATGAGAATAGAGCCAGCATTTTTTTTTCTTTTTTTTTTAACTAAGGCGTAAATGAGATTTGAGAGCTCCAGAGGAGAAGATTAGTAGTGAATAGCTTAAATTTCAGTCTGTTCTTCACACAAAGCTATTGTAATTCAGCAAATTTTATGTAATTGTTTTATGTAATCCTTTTTGGAGCTTGCCAGTATGCATCACCAACCACTTACACTGTATGTAAAAGAGCAGCAATGACATTCTGTGAACTATTCCTTAATTACAACACACATTATGTAGAACACTTGCAGCCTCTGGAACCCTGTGCATCACTACCTGTGTTGCTTTGGCTAATGGTCTGGCAGAGCACACAGCCTACAGAACCAGGGCCTTAGCCAAACGCAACAATCAGAGTACCAATATTTACACTGGAGGCTGAATTCTCGAGGCGTGTTATCGCGGCAGGTTTGAAGAGAAGAAAAATGAGCATGCCTGGCAGCCATTGCGGTAAGCTCTATCTTTCTTGAGGTCGGTTGCAGCGACGATGTGTAACGTACCTCAGCGGTGCAGAGTGTAATCAAGAGTGCACCATAAGTGGAGCGCGTCCCTGCGGAAAATGAGGCCACGGCTGCAGCCACTGGAGGTGATGACGGCTGCGTGACTACAGGGCGAGAGAGAGAGAGAGAGAGAGAGAAAGAGAGAGTGCTCTGTTCCAATCAGAATCTCAAAAACAAACATGCTAGTGAACCTGGAGGCCTATATTTAAAAGGCTGACAGACGAGAGCAGGGAGAAAAGGTGAGAGAGCAAATGATGAGATCTGCCTGCAAGGAAAAAAAAAAAAAATCTGATCAGGATATCCTTTAAGGAAACGCTGAGCGAAGAGGCAGACGGCAAGAAAGAAACGCTCTGCTATTATTAGTTTCTTGATAACGAAGCAAGAAATAGCATCCACCAGCTATTACACGGAATGATCTGAGGGCGTGTACAGAAAAAAAAATTCTGAAGTTCAGTGCACATTCCTGCACCCCCTGAGGGGTGGAAGAAACATTTTCAAAAGTTTCGTAAAATCTGCCAGTTTTTATTAGCAAAGTCCTGAAGCTTATCAGAGTCAACAATCCAGTCTTTTAAAGGGATATTCCACCTAAAAAAATGTAAATTCTGTCATTTACTCACCCCCATATGCCATCCCAGATGTTTCTGACTTTCTTTGCAAGTTTGTGAGTTCATGCTTAGCATAAATGCACGTCACGTCATAAGCGATAATTTATAGTTTAAAAACATTTAAAGTCAATAATTTTATCCCTTAAAGCTACACTGTGTGATTTTTACCCCCATCTAGCGGTGAAATTGTATATGACTACCCAATGAATTTTAGTTTCTGTTCCTCTCAATTCCGAGGGCGTTTTTACTCCTACGGTGGCCGTATTATTCCAAGATTAACATGGCTTCCAGTTATCACTTCGTCCATGACAATAATAAACAATACGTCTAAAATGAATAAAACTACAGGACAGATGTCAGGAGGTAAACGTCACCCTTGGAATCGGCTATCCCAGCATAATCAGATTAGGCTAACGTTACAATGTGTACAAAGTAAAAGCAATTAAAAATAACTAAAACGTTCAGTGTCCTTTTTTATATATAGCTTAAAAAATTGCGCCTTTAAAACTATTCATTACCTGTGATCCGTCACAGCACAGATTTATGTTACAAGGTAAACAATACTTTTTCACCATTGACGCGAGGATGAAGTTATACTAGAGGTCGTTCTGGCGTTATACACAACCATGCTATGGTTAGACAAGCAACTATAAAACTTCGAATTTACACAAATGAATTACAACAGGCTGAATTACCTGTCGAGAAGAAAGCAGGCAACCTCGGCGTCCGTTTTAAAATCTTTTCTCCTCATGAGCTCTTTCCATCTGGGAAAAGTTACTCCAATATTGACTACGGTCTTGCTGATTTGTCTGTCGCGTTGACGTTTTAATTCTCTCTTTCAAATGTGAGTACACACGCACACACACACCACACTATCTTTCAAATCTGCCGGAGCTCGCGAGTAATCTCCCCCTCGCATTCGTCACGGTGTCACTGAGTGAAAAACGCAAAAGGCGAAGCTTGAATTTACAGGTATGTCCCTCTTTGGCTAATGTAGTTTCAAGATGGAGGGGCAACATGGCGACCGGCATTCGAACCCCTTACCCGTATGTATTTTCAATGGCAGATTATAAACTTAAGAGAATACTTTATTACTTGAAAGAAGTAAATATACATTAATGAGCACATATATTTTTGAAAGAACTAAGTGTTTTTTGCTAAGAATCAACTAAAAAAGTTACACAGTGTAGCTTTAAAACTCATCTTTGATCACCAAAATGACATACTTAAAAAAAATGTCCTTGAAAAAAAAATTTCTTCATGCCTTAAAATAGCTTGAATGTAACTCCACACTAGAGGATGGATAGCCGGGCCGGGTTCGGACAGATATTTAGAAATTATGTTTGGGTTCGGGTCGGGTTCGGTCAGTGCACTTACATCAGCGCGATAAGGCATTGAACATTTTAAATTTAAAACAGCTTATTATGTAGGTAGCCAATGTGTCTGATGCTTTCACTTGATGCAAACGTTCGTTTTTGTGATTAAAATACATGTAAAATATAACCATAACATCTGTCTTCCTGTGTGCGGAAATTTGTTTGTAGCCGTGACAATGAAACACGTGCATGCGCGCCTGTGAAGTGCGCTTGTTGCACCGTGCACACTGATGCACTCATCCTGTTGACATTTCCGAATGTCTTCCTACAGTTGCTTAATAAAAGCCGGCTTTCCACACAAACAAACGTGCATGTGTCATTAGTATGAAAAAAAATGGGATTTTAACTGTCGGTCTCGGACATAAATATCTTTATGCCTGTCGGGCTCGGGTCGGGTTCGGTTACTGCTCTGTCGGACACGGGCCGGGCTCGGACAGAAAAATTCGGCCCGATCCGCACTCCACTCCACACCCTTGCCTCATTTAGTATACGTGGTTCTATGAATATGCAAATTAGCCCCGCCTCCACTCACACCAGCTCAGAGATCAACTCGTTGATGATCACATGTTGACCTGATTGATTACAAGATAGTTTGTGACGTCAGAAACACCAGCGATTTCAAGCCTCGTTTTTGAGACTGTCTTTGGTTCACTGCAGTTTTAAGGAGAAAATACTCAGCAATGGTGTTGACTTATGAATTTGCACAATTATTAAAGCATATTAAAAACACCACATAGACAACATTAAAAGTTTGATTTTCACCACTCAAAATTGTCCTGTTACTAAAGCTAATATTTCAACAACAGCCTATCTTGGTCTTGGTCTGGATATGGCTTTCTTCAAATCTCCCTTTTGCTCACTCTCTCTCCTCCCCCAACATAAGTGGACACGCCCCCTACTGCTGATTGGCTACTAGTGTGTTGTGGCACTCGGTCCAATCCACTTCCATCAGCGTTTCTCAGAAATCGCTTACTGTACCTTTATTTTTCTTTGACCTAACATGATTGTATAGATTCCCATCATGTTCGAGATGGATTATTTTTATTCAAATCTCCGCTTGTATTCATCTGAAGAAAGAAAGACATGCAGATCTGGAACAGCATGAGGGTAAGTAAATAATGGGAACTTTCATTTTTGGGTGTTCCTCTTTAAAAGACAATGAAACCGTCTCGAAGAGGAACATTGCAACACGTATCCCCCCTCCCTCCAAACCTCCTTCACTCTTCCTCCCTAAAGTGATTGAAATCTGCTGGGCTACAAGGGGTCAAGCAACAGAGATGGAAGTCTTCCTTTTAAAATGAAAACAAGCTCTGTGTTATCCTGAAGCAGAATTTTCTAGTATCCTCTGGCAGTACCCAGCCACAGATGCTCATCCTTTGCCTTGAAAACAAAGTCAAACTTAATTTTTTCCAACTCCTATGAAACCACTCATTCCAGATGTGTAGCTATGCCGGTGTTTAATGCCATTAGTGTGTTAACCCCTGACTGCTTTGAAAGTCCGATCGGTTTCCTGCCCCCTCAAGGAAAAAACAACTAAAAATGCACCATGTGGTGTTCTCCAAATAGGAACCTTATCGAAGAGATCTTCAAAGGAGTTTGGACTACAGCAAGGTCTGACGCCAGTCTTTTTAACAACATGTGGGTGCCAATTATGGATAACATACTTTGACGTTTCACAACAGGTGATGAAACAACAACTTTTTTTTCTAGATCTACCTCTCTGCTCTTGGTCACACAGAAGGAAGAATAGTTGCCAAACACCCCCACATTTGGCAGCTGAACTGCAGCCATCCACGGAGATAGTATGTGTTTGCGATCGTGTGTGTATCCACCAAGTGCCAATACTCCGAGATCTGGCACATCACCTGTTGCCGTGTGTGCGCTCGTGCTGCCGAGGGGAACCGTCGCTTGGCCAGTGTTTATGTTTGTATCATTTTCCTGTCCCTGAAACAGACGGCCATTGCCTTCTCCAGAGGAAACGCAAGCCAAAACAAAGCCAAACAAGGAGACTAAAAGCCTTACTGACTCAACATCAAGCAAAAATCTGAAAATGAAGGTTCACCTGGTCTGTTTTTTGTGGTCATAAGAATAAAAAGAACCGCAAGATCATTTAGCCAACCTGTTCTCGGTTAGCCAATAAAAAAAAAAAAAAAAAATTAAGATTTCAAATTAAAAAAATAATAACAGATTAACTACGTCTCACTATTTTGTTCAACATCTTTTGATCTAGAATTACTGAAAAGGTGCATGTGTTGTACATCAAAGGTGGATTAGAACTTGGCCATGTTTGCTACTTCCAGAGATAAACTGAGAATGTTTACATGTTGTCTATATGTATGGGCTTAGTGTTAATCAGGGTTTTGCACAGAATAAGTATGCATAAGCCACTCCATATGTCGAGATGGTGGTGAATGTCATCTACTAAGATTGCTGAAAAGCTCTGCGACTTTTTCCTCCTTCCTCCAAGCACTTAAATCTCCCTTATCACAAAAAGTGTGAGACAGTATTTCCTCTGTGTGTCTTTGTGTTTGTGGTCTGCAGTCAGGCTTTGGCTGAAGGCTCCTAAGGGCTTACGTAAACCCCCTGTCATATCCACCTTTTGCGCTGAGACGGCTTGACAAATAAGTGATGACCGCTCACATTTTTAATTTAGGAGACTGATGAAAAATTCACAGTGGCAACACGAGACCTTGATTTAAAAACAATCCACCCATGCCCCAAGACTGCAAGCCTCCACCATCCACATCTCCTTTTCTCTGTATCTAACCAATGTCTCGTCAACCTAAATCCCCTCACACATCTAGAGTGATTTAGACCACAGACAATGCCGACTGGCTACCTGTCCAGGTAAACTCCCCTTTTCTTCCCACTGTGTGAATGGTGGTCTGGCTTGTGTTAAAAGCAGAATGCAGATGTTATAACGGTTAGCTTGTCCTGCATCTCATTTTGATAGGTCGGACACACTACACTTTGAGTTATATTCACTTTCATTAGCATGCGTGTGAACGTTGGAGAGCTGGAACAAAAAAACATGCGTAGATGTATTCACATTCAGTGAACTCTCATTTACAAATTCATAGCAAAATATATTTTTAGATCCTCCATTGGTCAAATGTCACAGGCTGACCCCTCTCATCGTTCAAAAGGATACAAACTTTAAAGCTGCAAGGTTTGTAGTGTAACAGAAAAGTGGAGTAGATAAATGTCAGGGTTGTGTTTGGTTTTGTACTTACTTTTTAATTTTACTTGAGTAAAGATTGTGCAGACATTTACTGATCTGCAGATAAGGAAACTTTTTGTTTTATTACCAAAGTTTATATACACTCAAAACACTTAAATATACTAAAATATCCATTTAAATTACTGATAATTCAAGTTTGCAAAAAACTGAAATACCATAAATTATTTTAATAATGAACAGTAACTAAATTTGTTTAAGTAAATATGTGGATACAAATACAATACAATATACAGACGTCACATGCAGCAAAATTTTTAAAAGTACAGTGTAGTTTTAATAATAGTAATAATAAATCTTTAAAGGGGTTATGAACTGCATTATTTTATAATGTTTCCTGGGGTGCACTTATAATGTTAATATGATTTTTACATAAAAAATGTCATAATTTAGAAATAAAGGGCATTTTTCCTACCCTGATTTTAGTGTCTGCTGTGATGCTTCATTGTAAATGCCCACTCCTAACATCTACATCAACACATCAACATCTAACTGATCGTGAAAAGTGTTGATTATAGCATTATATTTATATCTATTGCATTATACTTAGATCATGGTATGAAAGGTTGCAGTGATGAGCCGACCACAGACGTGTTGAGCAAATGAATGCAGTGATTTCGTCATTGCAACTCAAATTCTAAACTCTCATGAATGCTTTCATCATAACTAACAGTGCAAACACGATTTATAAGAGAGGGAGTGTTCTTTGGTCGCTTTCTGTATGTAATTTAATCACAGTTTAAAGAAACAATGTGAAGTTGACTGTTTTGTCACTGGTTTGATTAACAGACACATAGACAACAGACATCTGACTGTACGTGAATCATTACATATCAATAAATCACTAAATCACTGGTCACAGATCAGGTATTAGTTACTTACATGTTTTGGCATTTCTGTTGAGTCCATATCATAAAAGTCTGTTTGCAAAGCCTGCGCCGAAATTGCGACTGATTTACCAAAGAATCCACAGTGAAATGTAACGAATACAAAGAAATAATGCTCACCTGAGACATTCACATTGTTGCAAATAAAATAACCACATTCCTAGCATTAGGATCCTTTGGAAGGTAATGTTATTTTTAGACCAGTGATCCTGTATCACCCTTCTCTCCTGGTCATCTCACTAACACGCCAGTGGGCCCAAAGTTGCAATAATGAAGTAGGCGTTGATTTTCTTTCACCTATCTATCATAGATGAGTTGTCACAATGAGTCATTCTCTGGGCTTGCTGACAATAAAAGCTGTTTTTGGACTAACAAGAAAGTTTTCAGTTCTGAAACTTACAGGATATTCTTATAGTATGATTACCTCTTATGTCATAAGCTCAAGGAAAATTTGATTTGTCAATTCATGACACCCTTAAATGTTAGCATATTTACATTTTGTTATAATTAATTAAAAAGTATAATCGTGTGATGCATGACATCATATCATGTTGCCATGTTGTATCGTTGGGTGCAAAGTAATTATGCATACTCAGAGCCTTGTGTGAAAGCTTACTTTCCATGAGGTTTTTTTTGGGGGGCATTTTCCACTTAATGATTGAAAGGGTTGGAATTTATTAAAAAAAGAGGGAGGAATATGACCAGAAAGCCACACAGGCTAGAGTCAAACCAACATCGTCCACACAGTCACCACAATTTGATACATGTTGCATGTACATGCTGACCACTAGGCCTGAGTTCCTTTCCTTTCCCCCAGAACTTCTACCCTACAATACAGAGGTATAAGCCATAGTTTAAAGTTGGATGTTTGCTTTTAATGATTTGTTTCTGTGATTGAGGCAAACAGAAGCACTCTTTAGTAGCTTCCCAGCTGTTTTAAAGGTAGAGCAGCTTCTAGCCTTCACGCATCATGCTCCAGCCAGCTGTTCTTCATCATTTTTTCTCCTTATCACAGCTGCAAATGTGAATAATCCATGATCTCTCCTGTTCGAAAGGGTGGGCTCGAGCTTTCACTCTCTCTCTCTCTGCATCGCTCACTCTCCCTTCTCTTCTCCTCACTTATCCTCAGGACAGATTTTCATCAGGCCTGCTCAATGTTTAACATGACAGGGTTCCATGGACATCACATGCAGGGGCTGCAGCGAGGCGACTGGTTTAGCTTGATGGGGTCAGATTCTGAGTCATGGCCCCTCGAGCACTCTTACAGCACCTATCAAATGCAAGACTGGGATCGTGGCAGATGAAAATGTTTACCTTACTGCACACGTCTACCCACTCTCTCTCTCTCCTGTTTCTTTTTTCTTTAGGATGTTTTGATGTCAGCACTGGTCCGTATGGTCGGGGAGTCATGGAAGATCAAAGAAAGGTTTATTTTGCCATGTAAATCTTCGATTCCTGTGACAATCGGGAGAGAGACTGGCACTAGTATGACAGTCTTTGGTTCAGTCTTTGGTAAGGTAGACTGTTGGAGTGAGAGAGAAAAACAGAAGGAGAGACCCTAATAATGGCCAGGCCGTGGCTAGACGCAAGATTTAAAGTGACAGTGGACAAGTCATCCATTATTTATAGCCTCTGAGCCGGAGTATTTATTTTTTTCAGCGGGCGTGAACAGTGAGGGATCGTGGCACAAAACAAGCAGCCAGTCATGGCCCATTCCCGTGACTGTCAGCTGGCCCCGCCATCACTGCTAACGTTAGCAACAATGGCTCTCGGGAACCCATGTCATTGCAGTGCCTGTACCTCAATCAGAGAGCCAGGGGCAAAAGCCCCGAAACCCTGAGAAACAACACGCTCTATGGCCTGCTGCTTAAAAACACCTGTGGTTGGCAAAAGTACAAGGACTAAAATGTAGCTACACAGCTACCATGTCCATTGGAAATTATTATTATTTATGAAAAAAAAAAAAAAAAAAAAAACATTTTAATTTATTTATTTTTACTCGGCTCTTTTCATCAAAGCCAGCTTGTGATGATTCTGGTCTCTGATGTGTTAATTTAAATCTTTTGATTCTAAACATATGTATATGGGTTGATGCAAACAAGTCCATGAACTGTTTTAAATTAGCATCAAGGCTTTTAACATTTAACATTAACAGTTAACATTTATATGAATAAGGGCTGCAACTAACATTAATTTTGATAATCGATTAATCTGGCGATTATTTTTTCGATTAATTAGAGGAAAATTAAAAAAAATTATGGCCATTAAAAATAGATTTGAATCCATTATTTTAAACAATGTTATTCCACATCCTGCCCAATACTGTCCTCCAAACAATGTTTAATATAAAGCCTATTAAACAAATATAGTTAATGTATCCATGTCAGCTATGCTGTACATTATAAGCAAAAAAGGGCTTAAAAAACAAAGATTACATTTTAAAACCTAAAATCAACCGATAACTTACTATTTTACTATTATTTTATAACTATTTTACTTATATTACAACAACTAAATAAAAAATTACAATAAACAAAAAACCCAAAATGTTAACTTATCCGAATTCACTCATCCGAACATAATTATTACATTAAAGCTGCAGTCCGTAATGTTTCCTCTTTGTCACCATCTCTTTTTGAAATCTGCAATTGCAGTCATTCGCGGAATTATCAACTTTATGTGGGTTGTGCCTCGGCACGGCACAGTGCGGATGAATCCAATGTTTTGAGGAGAATGTGCTGCTTTCAGTCACGCGCCGGTGTGGATACTGTCATTCGGAATCACAGATTCTACTTTTTGGAAGTATGACCAACATAAGAATTTTCACCGGAAAATGTAATCTGAACAAGTAAGTAACATTCTGACCAACTAAGGAAAACAAAGCATTGCAGTAAATCGCGCTGATTAAATCTAAGGATCGCTTATCATATCACGTCAAACCGTGCAAATTATACTCTGTTCTCAAATTGTTAATGATAACAACATCAGCATTGCGTGACTACATTTAATGTGTATTAGGGCTACCTGTAGTTCAGTTTCCTTTTCTGTGCAGTCTAATTTCTAATTGTCTCACCAACAAATAAATGTTTCTTAGAACTGGTTCTCTTTAAAATACAAACACACATATCTGTAACCAGATGCATATTTAAAGCTAGAATATAATCCAATTTTTACCTTCCGATTTTATCCTTGTTTTCGCATGGGCCCAGTTGCAGTCTCTTTTTTTCTGTAGCCATTTCGAAGTCCGAAGTCTTTTGCATTTTACAACGGGTGAATCCCCAGTTGTCACTGGTGATTATCATTTGAACCTTTCTGGATCCGCCATCAAATCGATAAGTTTGATTATATCAAGTGCTGTGAGAAAAGGCTAACAATCTCCACCTCCAACATCCTCACACTCATAGCCTACTAGCCGAGACCTTCTTTATGTGTACAGATGTGACGTAACGCAAAGACATGCTCGACCAGACCACTGGAATTAAAAACATTATTACAAACTTACCGTTTTGAATCGAGCTAAGGCAAGCAGATAGTTTTGAACACTAGCTGGTTATGTACTTGCTCAAATATTTATTTTGGATAATTTTTAACCCCAAAAAGTTACCGGCTGCAGCTTTAATGGGCTATACCAACAATAGTGCCTTTATTGTTACTGCTCTCATAAATATGATTACTTGTGTTACATGCAGAACTTTAAACCTACACATAATTTCTAACAAAAAAAATATTTTAGCAAAATGTGTATTTTAACCAGAATTATTCCGCGATGTCTGTTTGATGCGCATGCGCCCACCCGCGCTTGTGTCATAATGACTAGATGAGACAGGAAGCAAGTGCAAGTATTTATTATGGCAACACAGTCAACAGTACAAGCAGATGTGAGATGGGTGACGCAGGGACAAGATGGTCAGGATCCGTGATGAAGTGCTGTGACGGTGACGGTGAGAAGACGACGAAATCCACGAAGAACGGGAACAGGAACACAAGGCAGGAACGGACACCGGAACACCAACACGGAGGACATCAACAAACGATCTGACAAGGATGATACAACAACGGTGAGTATTTATAGAAGGGTGAATTGTTTGCAGCTGGTGAAGTGATGATGATCAGCTGGAGCGGATCAGGTGATGTCATACACTCACACCCACTACACACGCGCTCACACAACAACATAAACACGAGACTAAAAGGAACAGAGAATACGTCTACCGTGACAGTACCCCTCCTCCTAAGAACGCCTCCTGGCGTTCCCAGGCCCCCCTACCTGTCGATTGAAATCATCGATAAGGGAGTGATCCAGGATGTCTCTAGCAGGTACCCAACTTCTCTCCTCCGGACCGTAACCTTCCCAGTCCACCAAGTACTGAAATCCGCGTCCCCTCCGCCTAGAGTCCAGAATACGATTAACCGAATAAGTGGTCTCCCCATCTACGAGTCGCGGTGGGGGAGGAACCGGGACAGGCGGATTAATGTGAGAATGAAACACTGGTTTGATTTTAGATACATGGAAGGCGGGATGGATCCTCCTGTACGCGGGAGGCAATTTGAGGCGGACTGCCACCGGACTAATGATTTTGGTGACAGTAAACGGGCCAATAAATTTGGGTGCAAGCTTATTAGAGACGGTGCGCAAAGGAATGTTCTTAGTAGAAAGCCACACTTTTTGACCCACGACGTATACGGGAGGCTTAGACCTGTGGCGATCGGCCTTGGCCTTGGTGCGCGCTCCCACTTGGAGTAGAGTCTCACGGGCTCTAGTCCAAGTACGATGACACCTCTGAACAAAGGCGTGAGCGGAGGGAACCGCAACCTCGGATTCCAGACTGGGAAAAATAGGTGGCTGGTAACCTACACTACACTCAAATGGAGAAAGGCCCGTGGCCGACACTGGCAACGTGTTGTGAGCGTACTCCACCATAGAGAGTTGCTGGCTCCATGAGGAAGGATTCTTGGACACCAAACATCGCAACACCCTCTCCAAATCTTGGTTGGCTCTCTCGGTCTGGCCATTGCTCTGGGGATGAAACCCTGAGGACAGACTAACAGTCGCCCCCAGTAATCTACAAAACTCTCGCCAAAATTTGGACACAAACTGGGGTCCCCTGTCAGAGACCACGTCAATCGGGAGGCCATGTAAGCGAAAGACGTGGTCTACGACGGCTACCGCTGTCTCCTTAGCTGAGGGTAATTTGGGTAAGGGGACAAAATGGGCTGCCTTCGAGAATCGGTCCACCACAGTCAAAACGACCGTGTTCCCTTGAGAGGGTGGGAGGGCGGTAATGAAATCTAGAGCGATATGGGACCAGGGTCTCGAAGGAACCGACAGCGGTTGAAGTAACCCATCAGGAGGTCGATTGGAAGTCTTACCAGTGGCACAAACCGAGCAAGCCAAGACAAAATCGTGAATGTCGCGAGCCATATGTGGCCACCAGAATCGTTGCTTGACTAAAAAACTAGTGCGATTAACTCCTGGATGACAAGCCACGTTGGAACCATGACCCCACTGGATAACGTCGGACCGTAATCCCTCCGGCACGAATAAGCGACTCGGTGGACCACCGGGCGGAGGCGTTACCCCTTCTAAGGCCTTCTGGACCCTCGATTCGATCTCCCATGAGAGTGTGGAAACGACTAGAGTTTCGGGCAAAATACACTCGGGAGTAGTCGGGCGTGCGGAAAAATCAAATATGCGAGATAAAGAGTCGGGTTTGATGTTCTTAGAACCCGGGCGGTACGAAATAGAAAACTCGAAACGACCGAAAAAGAGTGCCCACCGAGCCTGCCTGGAGTTCAGTCTTTTAGCAGTGCGTATATACTCTAAATTCTTGTGATCAGTCCAGACGATAAAAGGTACCCCTGACCCTTCTAACCAGTGGCGCCATTCCTCCAACGCTAGCTTAACTGCCAACAACTCTCTGTTGCCAATGTCGTAGTTACGTTCTGCCGGGGACAACCGATGAGAAAAAAACGCGCATGGATGCACCTTGTTGTCTACAGGGGAGCGTTGGGACAACACTGCACCTACTCCCACCTCTGACGCGTCGACCTCCACCACGAACTGACGTGATGGATCAGGGGCGACAAGGATAGGGGCTGAAACAAAGCGGCCTTTCAGTTTGGTAAACACAGCCTCGGCTGTGTTAGACCACCTGAACGTCGTTCTGGGGGAGGTCAAGGCAGTCAGAGGTGCGACTAGTTGGCTGAAATTGCGAATAAAACGCCGATAGAAGTTGGCGAACCCCAGGAACCTCTGCAGGGCCTTGCGAGAATCCGGGCTTGGCCAATCTACCACAGCCTTGATCTTCTCAGGGTCCATCCGCATCCCCTCAGACGACACGATGTACCCAAGGAAAGGAACTGACTGTGCATGGAATTCGCATTTCTCCGCCTTGACAAAAAGCCCATTCTCTAGCAACCTCAGAAGCACTCGTCGGACGTGTTGCACATGTTCCTGGAGAGAAGAAGAAAAAATCAATATGTCGTCCAGGTAGACATATATGAACTGATCGATCATATCTCGCAACACATCATTGACCAGTGCTTGGAAAACTGCCGGGGAGTTGGACAGCCCGAAGGGCATGACCAAATATTCAAAGTGCCCCCTAGGGGTGTTAAAGGCAGTTTTCCACTCATCCCCCTCCCTAATGCGAATCAAATGATAAGCGTTACGCAAGTCCAATTTAGTGAAGATAGACGCTCCCTGCAACCTCTCGAAGGCTGAAGACATCAACGGCAAAGGATAAGTATTCTTTACCGTGATGTTATTCAACCCCCGGTAATCAATACAAGGTCGCAGAGAACCGTCCTTCTTCCCCACAAAAAAGAACCCCGCCCCCGCTGGAGAAGAGGAAGGGCGAATGAACTTGGTTGCTAGAGAATCAGAAATGTATTTCTCCATAGCCTCCCTCTCCGGAATAGAGAGCGAATATAACTTGCCCTTAGGCGGAGACTTACCTGGCAGTAGATCTATTGCACAGTCATAGGGACGATGCGGAGGAAGAGAAGCAGCACGAGACTTACTGAACACTTCCTTCAGGTCCAGATACTCCGCGGGCACGTTAGACAAATCCCCTGTTTCCTCCTGAAAAACAGAAACAGGCACAGACGAACAAGCAGACACGAGACAAGACTTATGACATTCCTTGCTCCACTCCAGCACGACCTTGTGATGCCAGTCCACTCGAGGGTTGTGTTGGATGAGCCAGGGATGTCCGAGGACGACGGGTGCCAGGGGTGAATCCATGATGTAGAATGAAATAGTCTCAGAGTGGTTGCCAGAAGTGATGAGGGTTAATTCTTCAGTGGATAGTGAAATAGTGGGAAGTGTCTGTCCATTGAGAGCGTGAACTGAGATTCTGTTAGTGAGGGGTTTGAGGGGAATCTGTAACTGTAGTGCGAATGAGTGGTCCATAAAATTACCCTCAGCCCCAGAATCCAGAAGTGCTCGACAGTCGTGCTGGTGGACTGACCATCTTAGCCTTACCGGGAGGAGCGTGGAGGTAGATGTAACAGCTGATGAGGTCTTCCTGGCGGAGATCCCACCCGATAGTAGCCTCAAGTTTACTATCGGGCTAGGCCCTTTTACCGGGCAGTTATATGAACAATGTCCCGCTCCTCCACAATATAGGCAAAGGCCCTGGGACCTCCGCCTCTCCCTCTCCTCCCGGGAAAGCCGAGCTCGACCCACCTGCATGGGCTCGGGATCGTAGACTGGGCTGACCACGTCCCTGCCGTTGGATCTTGAACCGTCGACCCCTCCGAAGGTACGGGTGGACAGGACTCGGCGTTCGATCCTGGATAGCCGAGCGTCCACCCGCAGAGCTAAGTCAATCAACCCGTTCAGTGTGGTAGGTAGATCCAAGGCGTAGATCTCCTTCTGGACGTGGTCAGCCAACCCATGCAGGAACATATCCCACTGCGCCTCCTCGTTCCAGCCGCACTCCGCCGCCAGGGTCCGGAATTCGATAGAAAAATCTGAAACTGATCTTTCACCTTGACGAAGATCCGCCAATGTCCTGGCAGCCTCTCTCCCCGAAAGCGCTCGGTCAAAGACCTTCTTCATCTCGGCGGAGAGGGTCTGGAACGAGGCGCAGCATGGATGTTGATTCTCCCACACCGCCGTTCCCCAGAGTGCCGCCCTCCCAGTCAGCAAGGTGATAACGAACGCCACTTTGGCCTGTTCAGTACTGAAAGTCTGTGGTTGAAGAGCAAAGTGCATTGAACAACGCGTCAAGAATGCTCTACAAAAAGCTGGTTCACCTGAATAGGTCTCCGGTGTGGGTAGACGAGGCTCGGACTGGGAAGGTCTTGCAGGTGTTGCAGGGGGAACAGCCGGTGTGGGCGGCGCAGCGGGAATCTGTAGGCGATGGATCTGCTGGGTGAGCTCGGACACCTGCGTCACCAGGGCTTGTACTGCGCGACCCGTGTCGCCGATCTCTTGTTGTTGCGAATCCATTCTTCGGATACTGTGATGAATGAACTCTTCCAATGCTCCAGAAGACGCGCTCGCTGCTTCCATTCCGTGGTCAGATCGTTCTGTCATAATGACTAGATGAGACAGGAAGCAAGTGCAAGTATTTATTATGGCAACACAGTCAACAGTACAAGCAGATGTGAGATGGGTGACGCAGGGACAAGATGGTCAGGATCCGTGATGAAGTGCTGTGACGGTGACGGTGAGAAGACGACGAAATCCACGAAGAACGGGAACAGGAACACAAGGCAGGAACGGACACCGGAACACCAACACGGAGGACATCAACAAACGATCTGACAAGGATGATACAACAACGGTGAGTATTTATAGAAGGGTGAATTGTTTGCAGCTGGTGAAGTGATGATGATCAGCTGGAGCGGATCAGGTGATGTCATACACTCACACCCACTACACACGCGCTCACACAACAACATAAACACGAGACTAAAAGGAACAGAGAATACGTCTACCGTGACAGCTTGTTCATTGAACTCTGAAGTTTAAGACTTGTATGTTGTCAAAATATTTTTAATGGAAATACTAGCGGGACTTTCTAAAATTTACAGATAAGGATATAACCATAAAATGTAAGTTATACGCTAAGGAAAACACTTGTCAGAGGCAGTAAACAGCACCCGGATCTGTCACTACAGAGCTTAATTACAAATATAAAGCAATTATGTTTGGGACTAGGATCATGTACCTTTCCCGAGCAACTTACTGTGTCCTCCACTATTTTCCATATGCGTTTTGTCCATAGAAATGGGTTATTCACTACTGTAAAGCTATATGACTGGCTTGGTTTCCCTATCACAGTGCGCATACGCAACTAATCGATAATCAAATTCATTGAATTCATTATAAATTCATTATTTTTATTGTTGATGATAATCGATTTTATAGATTAGTTGTTGCAATATATATCATGTCCTGCATCTGGTCATGTTTTTATTTTAACAATTTTAATCTGCTATTTTGCCTAGTTACTAGGTTAATTTTAAATGGTACCAATGACAAATATTCCATTTAGTAGGCTATGCTAAATAATAATATTTTGCATGCTTAACAATTATGAAAGAATTATCAAAATGCCTTTTAAAATAGTTTTAGGTGGACTATACCATGTCATGACTGCAGGCCAGTTCAACTAGCAAAAAAAAAAAAAAACACTAAATGGTTTCCATTTAAAAATTAAAGTAGTAGGCTATACAAAGAGAAAATGGTCATACAACTGAAGTGAACATTGGTCCAACTTAAATTCTTCCAATGTACCATAGATAGTCTTACTGGGTCATTGGTTGCTTTGAGTAGATGCTTGAGTAGATGCTACAAAGTTCCATAACATAAACTATACATTTAGACCTTGTGCATTAGTCTTTAAATCATTAACAGAAGTCCGAACAGCACTTTTTCCTGTTTTTCCTGTTCCTAAGAGAAAAAACATTTAACACTTAGCACTTGAGTTGCCACATTAACTGCAGACCTCTCTAAAGGGTTATCTAAACCATTCCTGGTCCATGTTTGGTTGAGTAATTAAGAAGCCATGAGCCAGGTTGGGAATTCCCAGATGTGGATGCTACTGTTGTGCCCTCCAGCATTCTCAATTACTACAGCAAACACCCTGCTGTGAAACCAAATGTCTGATGCAAGTCACTCTCAACAGGATTGGCTTTTGAATGAACAGGTGTTATGGCGACTCAAGGAAACACTTGGTAATAATGGTATCCTCAGCAATTTTGTTCCGAAACCAATTGGATATAGTATTTGCGTGGTTTTACTGAATTGGTGTAATATTGGGCTTGTAATTACAGGCACTGACATTAAAAGAACCCCAGTGTGCACAAATTCACTACAGCAGTTAAAATATGAGGGTGAAATTGAACAATATTCATGTTCCAACAGATCGTCTCAAAAGAATCACTTGAAAGAGCATTTAACAACAGACATTCATTGGCCTACAGCCTGTTTTCCTTTTGTGGGATGCCGTGAAGTAATTTAGTCACAAGCTATGAGCACTTAAATTATAAGTAAACCTAAATGCATTAAATAATTAAATGCATAATAAATAAAACAAATAACAGAGCAAGACTGTATTTAAGAGATTTTTTAAAACAAACAAGAAAACCAACTAATTTGTTAAAATGTGTTAAGGATCATCAGACGATAATGAAATGCAATGGAGAATAAACTCCAAGAACCAGAAGATAGAGGAGGAGTTTTTACACATTTTAAGAGGATCCATTTCCCATAATTCATTTGATTAAAGTCAACAGTGGCTAGCAGAGAGGATGTTTCAGAAACCATTAGACCTTGCAATTTGCAACTAAAACTGTGATCATCGTTCATGCTTAATACATACATTTTAGGAATTTGCCAGCAATTTTTGAGTCTTTCCAGCGGTACAGCCGAGATGTGGGACTGCTGTCGAGACCGGTCAGTGCATGTCAGGGTGGCTGATCTAAATCTGTCGGCCCATCTGGGAGAGCTCGCCCAGGGATTAGGTAAGCGCAGAGTCTCGATCTGGCAATGATGCCAGTCCCGGACCAACAGCTGGTATGGGTCATGGTTCTCTCTCTCTCTGACAAAACTTTCACTCCGTTTACATGGTGTTTGAACTAATAAATCCTGAAGCTGATATGCAACTGTTTTAATAATACAGTATATCAGTCAATTTCCTTATGAAAAAACAAACAAACAAATCTCTAAAGAATGAGGGCGCAGGGGTGATGAACATTTATTATAGGAGAAGCTCTGAGGGTTAATCTCGAACAACTCAAAGTCTCATCGGATGAGATTAGAGCCTTAGTTTTAAAACTACAAAGCACTGTCTGATACTCAAGAAGACTTGATGATAAAGATCATCTTTTAATTTGTAAAGTATAGACCTGCTGCATTTCCTGAAGATATTGCCAAAAACACTTCTCATAACGAAGATAAAAACTGAACATGGTATTAGACGTGTCCCACACTGTCAGAACAACTTACTTGAATAATACATCAAATTTTGTGGCTTCCTGAAGAGAGGTGTGCTATAACTTTTATCAGTAAGCAGATTTTCGCCTGATGGTGGATGGTAAAATGGGCCACAGAATCTCTTAGACTCACACTGAAGCAGCAACCTGAGCCATTTTTAGGGACCAGAGTATCTTGATGGTAGGCCTTTTTGACCTATTCTAGTAGTAAGCAACCACTTAGCAACCAAGCAGAACCCAAAGAACCACCTAGAAATAGAGTTTTGCATGTACACTCTTAAAAATAAAGGCTCCAAAATAGGGTTTTTTGCCATTGAAGACCCATTTTGGGTCATGTTAACAGTTCTTAAAAGAACCATTTTTATTCTTAACGAGGAACATTTGAATCATTCATAGAATCTTTTTTTCACTATAAAGAACCTTTTGTGCAATGGAAAGGCTGTTAAAGATTCTCCATGGACCATATAAGCCAATAAAGAACCTTTATTTTTAAGAGTGTAGTTTGTCTTTTAACTAGACAAAAACATGTGCATAAATATATATACACACACACACACACACACACGCACGCACGCACGCACACACACACACACACAAAATACATCAAAAACTGCACCATGCTCAATGTGTATACTTGCAGACAAAAATACATGGAGTACATTGGTTTGATACATTTTAGGACAATTTCTTTCCATTCTGTCAGTAAACATCTGTGATAACGGCTGGATAATTTTTTATCTACATCCCTTAGGCATCCTTTCCCAATGTGGTGGCCATCATCCAAAACTCACCCTCAACCAACCTTGATATAACCCAAAGCCTGATACCATCATCCAATCTGACATAATTCAAAATCATTTTGGATGGGAAAAATACATTTTTACCCTAGTGCTCTACCTGCCAATTCGATCAATCGGAAAGTATCACTATCAGTTTTCTGAGGCCTTTAGTGTTGTGTACTTTCACCTACCTTTTAATGTGCATTTTTATTGTAGGCTGATCTGGAAAGAAGACACTTGCTAAGAATATAAATCTAGACATTTACTAGGTGAATGCTACTTTTGTGCAGACATCCTCAAATCAACTTTAATCACTACCAATTGGAAACACACAAGCAGACTCTGACTGCCCCAAAGAGAATGTGTTATTATTGATCAGTTTGTTCAGTCTGGGCTTACTGATTAGCGCAGACTGAACAAATAGTGAAACAAACAAAAATGATTCTGAATTGCAGTATTCAGGCATTTTTGCAAGAGAAAGTATTTACACTTTTTTGCCTGGTTCCACAGACATGGCTTAGATTATCAAACTTAAAAATACAATGCAACAAACAAACACAAATACAGTCATTTAAATGAACAAGCAGGAAAAAATTGCTTTTGGAAACTGCAATCTTAATGGCTCAAGCCTCCAAAGCGCAGTCATTCACAAATGACACATATCACACAGGCACTTGATATTCTTTGTAACTTTAAACCTGACTATAGAAACCTGTTCCCTAAGAATACCATATCACACAATAAGGGGCAAGGTACATGGAAACGAAACAGCGTTTATCACACTCCTGTTTCCGTAACACAGCCTTCTTCAGCAGCCTGTGGCCCAGCAAAAGGTCATACCCTTGACCCTTCAGCAACTTTATACCTCCTGAACTTCCCCTGAGGTACTTTCCTTTCAGGCAACTCTGCTTTCAATAATGGCCTGCCTGGTATTTTGATACTGAGATGAAGGACATGTTGTTGACTGTTCTTTAAATGATGGTATCTGTAGTTACAGTCGGATAAAGATGATACAGAGTACTCAATACTGAAGCAGTGCTAACATGCATCTCAACCAAATGCATGATATACACAATCATAGGAATGCTTGATATGCCTGGCATAGGTAAAGGCAGAAAGAGTTATTGCAATGTAGCAGTACTTAGAGTTATGGTTGACACAGATCAAGGCTGTACTCAATAACACAATTATAGTAAAAGCTGCTGTAATTTCTCCATATGGTTGATGTAAAGGGAGGAGAACTTTGACCATAGCAGACCGAGGACCGCTCAGCACTACACTCTGAACTGATGTTTTTAATGATGAAAGGCGAAAATAAAATGCTTGCCGTGCACTATGTTAAATGTGGAGAACAAAAAAGAGAAGACAACATAAAATGGAGTTTGCAACCCATTTTACTTAAAGGGATAGTTCCCCAAAAATAAAAATCTGTCATCGTTTACTCACCGTCAAGTTGTTCCAAACCTGTATGAATTTCTTTCTTCTGCTGAACACACAAAGAAGATAATTTGAAGAATGTGGTTAACCAAACAGTTAATGGACCCCTTTGACTTCCATAGTATGGGGGGAAAATACTATGGAAGTCAATGGGGTCCATCCACTGTTTGGTTAAAAAAATTCATACAGGTTTGGAACAAAATGAGGGTGAATAAATGATGACAGAGTTTTCATTTTTGGGTGACAGGACATTCAATGAAAAAAGTACGATGGAAACTAATTTTATCCATTGGGAATTGATTGGACATAGGTTGGATATAGATAAGGGTTGGAGGGAATAGGTTGAGAAAAAAAAGGAATAGTTATATCTAACAAATGAAAAAAGGAACATTATTTCAGAAACAGAGAACATTAATTACATTTTGATGAAAGAAAGAAACCATTTTTATTTCATGCTGACTTCAAAGTAACAATAGAATTCTATATGCCATCACTTAATTTATACTGCGGAGTCATTTTGGATGATAAAAAGAGACATTTGAAACTCAAGACTGACATTAATATGCCCGAGACTATTAATAGCATATATCCTGTGACATTTGGATGAAACAGACATAAACCAGCTCTGATTTATACATTTAGAAGGAGCGCTGACCTTTAAGTGATACAATATTTACTTAAGGGATGTAGAGGAGACAATTTTAAGACTGACGAAAAGACATTTTAACCTTTGTGCAACAGCACAATAACAGTTTGTCCAAGTCAGCAAGAAAATGCTCTCCATGAAGGGAACGCCATTTTAGTTTGTCTACAAATGCACAGGAAGCTGTGTTTGTTCCTCAGAGCGAGATCGTAATCGACTTTAGCGCCTCGTCGAATTAAACCGCAATCTCACGACAATATAGTTGTTTCAGTTCAACTTTGCATCAGCCTTGCAAATTAGACGGGAGGGGGAAAAGCTTCAATGTTAATTTCAGCCTTGCGTCCTCGTCGACGCTGACGTTTCTTTTCTAATTGACCCCGGGTCAAATGGGCCTGAGATAATATTTTGTTAAAATATTCTCATTTCCTGGGGAGTCACATTTCCATATAACTTCACCTCATGCTTTATTTATGACTTTCTTTACAATTCCCATGCAAACGACATCTTAACTGTCCCCTTATCTCCCACCCCCCAACCAAGAACAGTTTAGTAAATATCAAGCTGTATTCATTATTAATAAATCTACAGTTTAAAAACCCCTCTAATAAGTACATGAATTATTTAAGTGTTCAGAGGCCTGGGGTGGGTTATAGCACCCTCAGTGTGAGGTTACAAAATTGCTGTATATTGCAGTAAGAACACTACTAAGTAGATACGTCCCCCTTGACTGCAGAAAGTAGCTGTTAATTTACACGTCTGGCTTACACCTTGTCATGACTTGGTAAACTTCACACAGTGGTTGTTGATGTTTACTCTGAACCCACAGCAGGTGTGAGACCCTGTTGTTTAGAGATCATATTGCTCCTTTACTCAACCTCGTCTCTTTCAACTCACAGGAATCCCATCATCTGCGCGTCCAGCAAGCTGTTTCTCTCATCAGCATGTGCTTGTGAGAGGCAGTCTCACATTTGATCCCCTCACCTACAATAAATCTTAACGGGGTGGAGACAAAAACCATCCGCATGCCTGGTTTTACAGTTCTCGTCTCTCTGACACGATTTCCAGCCTTTTTTCCCACGTGAGAAATTGTAATGGTGGAATTCTAAGAAATAGCCTACTTCTAAAACTAGTATCAAGTTGGCGAGCAACGTGCGCAGATAATCATTTTTCAAAGCAGTAGCCTATGAAAGTGTAGCCTATATCGTAGTGCCGTACTTTTTTGAACAAGTGTGAATCCAACTGATCATCAAACGGCGTATCCCAATCAACTTGTCGGCTGTATTGACATAGAAGACTGCAACATATTGTTGCGTTACATTTGGCGATATCCGATTCCTGCAATGAATCGTTCTCAGTGTTATGAATCGGCTCATATAAGAGTTCTGGATTATTCGCTGTGTCCAAATTCACTCACAGGTTTCCCTGCTAGCAAAAAGTCGCCTATTAGACGAGACGTAAATCTTCAACGTCTAATTACGACTTTTCAACGTTGAAAGCAGGTCGATCTTCAATGTATTGACGGAATATGTAAAAACTCTTTAAATTTATTTTAGATAATAATGAACATGGTTTGGTGGTTTGTTTTTCTCCGTTATTTTAGCATGTATAACAGACTTACCCTGTCTTAGATTATCAGTTGAAAACATGTGGTAACTTAGATGATCAGTTGAAAACACGTAGTCAAACAGTCCGGCCGAAACTACTTAGTTGAAATCACGTCGAAAACCAGTCCAAGGCGGACCGACTTATTTTCAACCATATTTCAACGTTGAAAGACGGTAATTGTTTACTGGGTTACACATTCATTATTCAGAGTCAGTCAACAAAACTTCTATTGCATGGATATCTGCGTTTACAGTATTGATAAGGTATACAGAACCTGACCTGATGTGTTAAAACAGTCAATTCTGGAAATATGTTGAAGTAAATTTACTACAGTGATCATCGCACTATATGGGGCGAACGAAAATGAGTGAATGGATCCGGACGCTGCCGTAAAATAGCCTACCACGCGCTGGAGAGCGCCACACTGTGTGTAGGCTACGTCGCAGAAACTTCGTCACTTAAGCCTTCGTTTTTTTTTTTTAGGGAAATACGGATTTCTTCCAACGTAAAAATCGCTGATTAGTGTTGGAAAATATGGCTTTATTTTGCAACACCACGCCATTATGCGAAAATGACCTATTTAAAAATAGCCTATTTAGTCGAAGTGTAGACTAATCAAAAGACTGCATAGCACAATTATGAGACATGATTGAAATTAGTGCTTTACTGCAGCATTTTGCCTGTTTTCCATTTGTTTATGTGTGATACAAAGCCCAAATAACGCAATTTTGATTGACACGTCAAGGAAATTCCCCATTGGTTCTTTTGCCGTTTATTTCAGTATTTGCAGCTGAGACAGCTGTTTAACCAATCACCATCAAGCAGCACGTGAATATGATGACGCTATGACATTTCGTTTTGAGACCATACAACCAGAAGGCATGGTTACATAAGCTATTATTCGCCGTGGGAAATAATAACAATTAACCTTATTTTGTGCATACTCACTTTTTCAGCTTTGTGGTTTCATAAATAGTATACGATAAATCTTTTTGGATTTATCGGAGGATTTAAAAAAAATAAAAAAATAAGATGGAAAATATTTGTAAGTCTCCCTTCCATGCTGTGCATATGTGGGGCATAGACCGAATCCATAAAGTATAAATAAACTGATAAATAAGATTATTAGCTAAGAATACGTTCCATTGATATATATATATATATGTTTAATCACATTGCACATAGGGTATATTGAGTCATTATTTAAAGAAACGCCATTAAGATCATCTGTTCCGTAGACTCTTGTTTGCTCCGGGGCACACCTGTTTACTTTCCCCAGCAGTTTATTCATTCAGAGGCGCGCATAACCAAGCACCCCCTGTTGTTTAACAACCAAACACCCCCCCCCCCCCCCCCCCCCCCAACTGCAAGTCACCCCCAGTTTAAACCTTTAACCAATCGCAGGACCCGGGGGGCGTAGGCCAACGGCTGTCCCTGTGGACTGAGAATTACTTCATTCTCAAACTCGATGTTCCCCAGTCAAAAAAAAAAAAAAAAAAAAAAGCGCCTGTCTTATTCATCGCGCCATCATCCAGTCAGTAGTACGACAGTCAGTGCGGATCGCATCCTCGCCTTGCCGCTGCATAACAAGAGAGTGCGGAGCGAGCAGAGCAGTGCGGAGGGGACTGTGCGCAAGAGGAGCCTGCGTTCATGTGCGCTACAGAGCTTGTGGTGCTGAAACGCGCTCAGTTGCACAGGCGAGCGGAGGAGCCCCGCTGATCACGAGAAACGGAGATTTTTCTATCACCTATACGGAGGATTTACTCCAAGTACTTGGATTGATGCAAGACCAACCCATTAAATCAACTTGATCTGAACCAAAAAATAGTAGGGAAATACATGGAAACGATCTAAAGAAAGTTCTAAACTTTAAAGAGCCAACAAGCATTGATGCTTAGACTGTGTTCGGATGGCAGTAGAGACTTTCAGCTCTCCGAGCTGAGGTTAACATAATCTGCCGTTGATTTTTAAATTTTTTTTTTTTATTTTTTTACCGTATTCAAGAGGAGGGCGAGGACCAGAAAAAGCTTCCACAGTCAGTCCAATCGGAGCTTTCGTGCGCACACGTTTAGTCTGGACTGCAGGACAAGTGTTGAAGACTCCGGAAAGATGCTGGTGTTTTACATCGCATTGTGCCTTTTAGGAACAGGTAAGACATTTTGTTATAGTTCAGTAGCCTAACTATTGTAATGATCAAATCGGTTGTTTGCGTACTCTGTATCGCTGCGTCAACCTAATCACAACGCGATTATCTATATCTCAGCGCGCTCCGCTTTGAAGTTAACGCAGTCGTTTTAGTTGTGTCATAATTGCATTTTGTGACATATGAGGTCGTAGTAAGACCCTGGCGATATGTTGGGCGAGTGGCACTGCGCCAAATGGAAACAAGGCTCATTTGGAAATTAAACTTGTCCAATACAGGCGTGTACCCCAGCATAATGCAGCTGTAGGCTACAGCTCTCTGTATTCTTACAGAAGATTACTTCTGCAGTGCCGAGGCAAAGTGATGGCATTATGGTACATAACATAATACTGAAATACGCGTATTTGATTGATACTGCAAAGTACTTAATAACGGTAGGCTACATGTCCATGTTTTTTTTTTTTTTAACTAAGTGTTGCAGTTTATGTTTTGCACATTCTAGGCTATAGCTATACACCTGTTGTCTGTGGATATGTAGAAAAACTCTGGCACATAAATAACTTGATCGTTTCATAGTGTTTTTATAGCCTATGTAAGGGATAGAATAGATGCGCTTTGGGAACTTTTTTGTTCGCTGCAATCGCTAAAAACATAATTCAGTACAATGGAACAAGTGGCTGCGTTTCTGACTAATGCATTACTGTACATGGCTGATGCTGTTTTGTACATGACAGATGTTGACTTGAGGTTGATATATTCAGTGCCCCATTTACTGAGATCGTCTAGCCGACTTAAGAGAAAAGTTGAAGAAAGAACGAACCAGGTGTGACCACGATAATGGCTATCAGCTAACACCCTTCTGGGTTTTGGAAAGTGTGTTAAAAGCCACAGAGGTCTAATGCACTGGAGATGTGCTGATGACAGTCTCCAAAACAGAAACACCTCTTAATAATTTCACAGCCAACGCCATCAGGAAGGCACAATCTCCTCTCTCAAACAGAATAATTTAACAGCATTAAATAAATATAAATGGTGGCGGGCAGAGGTGCGACATTTCTCAATACAGTCTAAGGGGAGCCGGGAATGCGCGCGATCTGAAAGATTATGCTCGTCGCTGTGTTGATTTATTCATTATTTTGTACTTTATGTTGTAGTGGCCGCGGGCATCTGACGCTATCCTGATATGTTGTGAGCGTGAATGAGCTGACTATCGCTTGCTGCACTCAGTGCTCTGCCTCTTTGTTTCTGATAGCAGCGCTGCAGGGTTTGGAACGGACTGGTTCCATTCTTTAAAAATACTGGAATCGAATGTTTTTTTATGACTTTCGATTCTATTAACGTTGTCGAACATGCTTTTAACGCCGATACGGACGGAATGTCTTACTATACACTGACAGCGCGATGAGTGCAGTCCGATTCCCAAACGAATGACTCTCATGAATAGATTCTTTTTAGTGAGTCATAAACAACGTGTAGTTCGATTCCCGAGATGATTCTTACGAACCGGTTCGTTTTGGCGAATCACAAGCATGCAACATTACCAGTACAGTTTGATTTTCAATTTAACGACTCTTATGAGTCGGTTCATTTGTGTGAATTACAAAAATACAGCGTGACAAATGTTCCTTGATTTTCGAACAAATAACTGTATTGAGCCGGTTCTTTAGTGAATCAAGTGGTAGCGGAATCAGTCTGGCTAATTTATTGTCATTAGTCTACTTGTCGTGTCATACTCGAAATGAGCCAAGAAGTGTTATTTTAACATGTTCTTAGGTCCGTAGGATTTAAAATAATAGTTCAATGAAAATTCTGTCCTCATTTAGGCTACTCACCCTCAAGTTGTTTCAAATCTATGAATTTTTTTCTTCTGCTGAACACAAAGGAAGAATTTCGGGAACCAAACAGTTGATGTAGGCTACCCCATTGACTTCCACAGTAGGCTATTGTGTTTCCTTCCATGGAAGTCATTGGGGTCCATCAACTGTCTGGTTACCAACATTCTTCAAAATATCTTCCTTTGTGTTCAGCAGAAGAAAGAAATTCATACAGGTTTGAAACAAAATGCATTTATTTCTATCATAATTTTTTTTCTGAGTTGTTAAATTTGGTTAAAATCTGAGATTACATTTACCCTCAAATACTTATTTTCTCAAAAGTATTTGTTTAGAGAATCATTAAAGTCTGCAAAGTGAAAAAATGCATGTAAACTTGTCACTGCACCACAACATGGAATTTGAATTCTTTGCAAACTAGTAAAAATAAAATAAAAAGTCCATCTGTGCACAATCTACAAGGTTTGTTTTAAGAGCCAAGTACTCTGTCCACCTAAGTAGCATAGTTGTTGTGAGCCGTATTCAAGTTTGTGCTGTTTATTTTACACCAAAGGCGGCGCTGTATTTTGCATATTCTGTGTGCTTTGATTGAGAGAGGTTGATTCATTTGCGGAGAAGTACAGCATCCTCGAGCCTGGCCTATTTTTACCACGAGTCTGTTGTTTCCACGCCTTTTAACAAATATTTTATTCATTGGGTGTATTATTAACGCCGGCTTTGATTCAGCTCGAGATAAAGGCTTCAAAATCCCCCGGCCCTCTCAGATCCAAAAGTGTTTCTTCTCCCAATTAACGGCGTAACTGCAAGCGAGGCAAAGCGCTTTCGGTCGGCGCTCCAGTAAACGGAATTAAAAACAAATGTTTATTGGTGGTTAAGCTGTGCTTTCTGTCTGTCTCTTTGATAAATGAGGCCGCCGTATTGACACGGATGGAGGCGGTTATTAAATTTAAATGTTGAATATAAATGCCTAGCACCTTCACAAATTTGGAGGGAAAATATATATTAGACAGAAATATGCATGCCTGGTTCGCAAATAGGCTCTAAATTTGTAATAATTATACATGGCATAAGAGTAGAATATGCTTCAGTCGAGTTTTGGTGTTATTTGAATTTTGCTCAATAACAGGTTAACTTTAGGATATGTTGTCAGTTAGTCGAGTAGCATACTGAGCTTTTATGTGGACTTTCTAGCCCGTTAAAGGGGGAAATGTGACCCTGGCTGCACTCTAGATGTTTTTCTCATTAAGTGGGTGTGTAAGTAAGACAGAAGGAGGGGGGAGAGGGAAGAATAGGATGTAGCAGAGCAATTCTTTGACAGACTGGTGGCAGCTGCTTTGGGAGGAGCAGAGAGGCTCCCGGACGGCCTGAACCACTCATCTCACCTGACATCTATACAAGCAGCACGCCACACTCTGAAAAACCACCACCAGCTCGCATCTGACTCACCGGCTCCGTCTCTGAATAATGGCTCATGGATAGATAGCGCAGCGAGAGAAAGATTGTCCTGCTTCACATAAACACACATGCTCCCTTACACACTCACCCAGATATATACACACCCCAACGTAGGTGCAAACACACATCTCCTTTATCTCTTGGTCTCTCTCTTGTTTGTCTTATCTGTCTTTCTTTCTCTTTCTCTCTCTCTTTCACACACACACACGATTTCAGAGTGTCTGACAACACGAAGGCTCAGAACTAGTAGAAAAGAGCAGGGGATTGAAGCAGAGAACATGACAGAGTCTTGAAGAGACCAGCCCCTAGTGCCAGATATTCATGTGCATGCCCTTAACAAAGCTCCGCCACTTCTTTCTCCCAGCCATAATTTGCTTTCTCGGAATGCCCCTCAGTCTCCCAGTGGAATTATGCTGCACTGTGCCATCAGTATTCCAAGTATTCTCCAGCACTTAAAAAAAATAAAATAAAAAAAACCTTTGGCGTGGGGTTGGCAAGTCCCAGAAGGCAGCGTTCAAAGGAAGTGTGTTAAGATCATACAACTTTTGCCTACTGCTTCCTTCCTCCCTAGTCATTTTGCCTTGTAAAGAGCAAAAGAAATAGGCCTACATAACTGACTGTCCCTTTGTGCATTATTATTTTATTAATTTTATTTTATCATTTTAAATCCCCAACACACACTCTCATTCACATACTTTATTTCTTTCCCACTCTGTAGGGTTGATCATCAGTATCAGTATATGATTTAATAAATTGACTATTTAATTTATAATGGTGGTATGGCATATTAAATCCATTAATTGTGTAACATAACTTCAGCAGCTCAATTTTTAAAGGCAGTACTTTGATATCTGTGATATCCCACAATCCTATGTGTGTGTGGTGTTGAAAAAGTCTATTCATAAATGTCTACTGAGAAATAATTACAATCTTTAAATACTTAGTCTAAGACTCACTCGAATTTGTTCTAGATCATTAGGCGTCATTATGGTGCTTCGGAAGCCTGTCTGAAACCAGTTTCTGTAGTCGGTGCCTTCATACAAATCTGCTGTCTGTTAAGTTATTGACTGACTGGGCAGCAAGGCATCTAGCTGGCTTGGGTTTCAGACTCAGCCGCACACATGTAAACACTTCAACCAACAGCATTGCATATCTGCAGTCTTGTCTTGATGTTTTAGCTTTCTCCATTAGAGGGACAGATAGTTTGACCTGCACAAAGGGCCTCCCATTAGTGATGGGGACTGCTGGGCGCTTAGATTGAGTGGGGTTGTGAGGTGGTATTTCTGGCCTTCTGGGTTTGTTTTAGGAGCTTTTTGTATTATGCATGAGCTGAATGTCTTAGGAGACCTTATAGGGACTGAAAATGACTTTTTTATGTACGTGTCTGTATTGTTAAGAGGCTTAATGTTTGTATTGTACTGTATGTAAAGGGGTGTAATATGAGGTTGTGTGTCTGTGTTAGGGAAGGTGTCGGATAAGCTGCATCTAGTGTAAAGATTGGAAAAGCAGAACATAAAATGTAGAGGTTATAATACAGAGAATGAATCTCGTATTTTTTCTGTTTTCTTCTCGCTTCACTTGCTTTTTCTTTCCTGTGGAAGCCTGTTTTCACCTCAGAGTAAAAAATAGTTTAAAAATAAGAAATAAAGTCACATTGTGAGATACAAAGTCACAATTATGAGAAACAATGTGACAGTTCTTAGAAAAAAACATGCACTTGTGAAATATATAAAGTCATAATTCCAAGAAATAAAGTGGAAATTGTAAGATAAAAATTAAAATTACGAGTCACATTGTGCCTTTTTTATAACTCTCAGACAGAAATGGGCTTCCATTCTTCACCTGTTTATCCTTATTGAAAAGGACTAGCAAAGTTGGAAGGCGAGGAAGTTCAGTGATAAGTGTGTGTGCGCTCGAGTTAGAGGGAGTAAGTGACACACGATTCACAATAGCGCCGATGCAGCAGAATCTGTCTGGTGCGGGAAGACTGCTGCATTATTTAGGAGACGCTCGTATGGCATAGATATGGATGAGTTTTGGCCTGCTTTGATGCGCTTGCACTCTGCAGAACGGAGTGAGATGGACTGGCTGCGAGCGGCTGAGTGCTCTGGGCTCTTTTACAGGGAGATGTTGGCGCTCGGAGACAAATTCAACATAAAGGTCAGTTTTGTTTACAGCAGAGAGCAAATCGCGAGATTTTCTCCCAAGACAACATTCTAGCATAGGAATTTTATATGTGTTGCTGGGACTGAATGACATTCAAGCTTGTGAATAGGACTTAGGGGACCAGGATAATGCTATACCTTCTCTTTACAGTAAAAAATGAAAAGAAAAGAAAACCCTTGTTGCAGGTAAACAGAAATCCGTAAGTTAACTTTTATAGTACCTCCTGTGGAGAAAAAACAACTCCTTGTTTTTCATTTTTTCCCGCGCTCCCATTTGCCCATCATAACGTTCAAACCGTGCTCCTGATGACACGTACAGCTGTTAGGTTGGGGGGTGGGGGTGGGGGCTCTGAAACAATGGCTCTCTCTGTTTTCTGCAACACACAGCCGTATTGTCTAATTATCTTTCACAGACACAAGACAGCGACCCTCACCCACGTTTTTCCGCAGCACCCCCCCCCCCCCAACAGACAGAGGCACACACAGAAAGATATTTAGGAGAATTAGTGGAATAGAGAAAGCAAATGAGAAGGTTTTGGAGGGAAAGGCTGTAATCTGCTTGCCCATGCAGGAGCACATAGATAAAGAACTTGGCATTGCGTTCAGGGGGGCATTTGTTATCAGCTCTCAGCGTCTCCAGCCCGCGCGGCTAATGGCAGAGCCTAGAGGATAGGTGGCCAGTTGTTCCTCACTCTGGGACAAGGCCATCTCCTCCATCTCCATTGTTTTTTCAGCCCCTCTCTTCCTCTAACCTCGTCTCCATCCACCCACATCCTCACCTCATTTTCCTTGGGCGGAAAGACGAGTGAGTGGACAAAGAGGAATTGTGCTGACTTCTTCTTCTGGAGGAGAAAATGAAAAAGAGAGCAATTATGTCATCGGGGGTCTTCAGTTACATTAAAATGGACAGTTTGTTTTTCAAGGCTGAGAGTGACTCCTAGATTGAAATTTTATCTCATGTATCCACATCTCTGGGGATGTTTATTCTGATGATGAGATACAGTAGGCAATAGGGTCAGATAATCACTGATATTTGCATACAGGGGAAAAAAGAGGGTGTTTACTGCTGAGATCACAAAGGGGTGAGGCTGGGGAGCCTGAGTTAATTTGGAGAAAATCATTAAAACAATGCCTAAGGAAAGACACAATTTCAAACACTCATTTCCTATTTTAAGAAGCACTTTGCTTGCATTTTTTTTCTCCCAAAATGCGAAAAGTGTCACTCGTTACTAGGGGAAATGTATCACAATTTGGTACGAACAGAAGCAAGGAAGTGTTTTGACACAGGCGTGTGTAGAATGAGCTGGGCTTTGGTAGAGCGCACATTGGCTTCTATTTTACGATCACCTCCAGTCCTCCAAGACAAAAATTTCATATCTCTTGCTGTGACACAGGAAGCAACAGTAAATTGAAATTTATCTTCCATGTTGCTGCAATATCTGGGCTCATATTATCCTCTCGGGCCAAGATCCCTAAGCCCAGCCTTAAAGATAGCCCTGATAGGAGAGGATGTTTTCTGCGGTGGGAAAATCCAATTCTGCGATAAAACTGTTCATTAATTTTATCTGTCTGTTTATTTATTGAATATTAGATTTTTGTGTTTACGTTTGGGGAAAAATGTTGTACTGCAAACCATTGAGCTAGATTTGAAATTATGCTCCTTTATTACTTATCTGTTCTGGGATTTGCGTTTGTTATAGTTATGGATTCATGCATACATTAAAGAATGAGTCATGGAAGTTCAGATGGACTGACAGCTAACAGTAATTGATTGTTTTTCTGTCACAGACACACAGTTGAAGGTTGTGCCAGAGGGGCAGCTGAAATGAGTGTCTGGTGGTTAAAGCTACATGGCCTTTGTATGGTGATTAGTCAAAGTCTGACTATTTAATTAATGATTACTCCATCACAGAAGACATTGTGTGCCTGAGAGAGACAGAAAAGCTCTCAAAAAAGCCACAGTCTGATTATACTATTACATGTGATGCATCAGGATCTAACTTTACCCCCGATTCCCTATATATTCAACTGTTTCATATACTCTAGTACACTGATATTGACAGTCACATTGTGCAGGCCAGTTTGTATTTGTTAAACATTTTTTGAGCTAATAAAGTCTAGAATAAACCACAAACTGACACTTTAAGATGTTCGCCATAGCATCCAGCACAACAAATTAAAGCTTTTCTGTCCTGTTTTAACTAAAACAGAATATATACAAATTATATTTCATACAATATAATAAGTGTAGTAAGTGTTTTTGACACCCCTGCACTAGTAGGTCACTGATTTCAGTTCCACTAATGCTGCCTAGATTCTGTATCAGGATAGGATCTTATACCTGCTTCCATTGTAAGATAGCATCATATTAAATCATATCTCAGATCAGAACTCAGCTCTACTTGAGTCTTTGGCATAAAGACTGTCATGCAGACAGGAATACCCTCATTATCAGCTATTTGCGAGCTCATTCTCTCTATCCGTCTGTCTCTCTTTCTCTGTCGCGCACACACTCACATCCCTTAACCAAATAGTTCTTCCTCTGGAAACCCCCAGCGGAATGTGCGCGCAAATATTGTGATTGTGAGCCCGACCGTTAACCATAATACTCCACACCGGAGAGAAGACCTTACTCAAGCTCCCCCACATCAGGGTGAAAGGCATCTCTGTTTAGTTTTCAGACAGCTGGGCAAGAAATTGAGAAAAGCATATATGTCTTTCCTTCTCTCTTTCCCAATCATCTTATTTCTCTTGCTGTTTCTTGATTGCTGGGATATTACGGCTTGGCTTTGAATGCCACAGTGGGAGGTCGAAGGAGAAGCTGGCCAATTTGCTATCAAGCGAGGGGTGTCAGTCAACGCGCGTCAAACAAGCTTTCCGCCGTCACTCATGTGTCCAAACATGGTAATTTTATCGAGCGATCCAAAGTTATCTGAAACAAGCCAGTGCCTTTGGAAAAAAAGAACGGGCGATCAAATGATTCGGAAGGTAGAGAAGATGGCGGTAAAGAAAGTGAGAGAACCGTTTAGCCAAGGTGCAGAAGGCTTAGGAGTTCATGCAGCTTGATAAAATGGTGTGCCAAGGCAGAAAGTGAAGAGAGGAAAGAGGGGGGTCAAACAGATTAACTTCCAGCATCTTAGCTCTGAAGGTAATGGATATCCTTGTACTGGTGTGAAGGAACCCCTTCATCTGTTCTCCCAGTTTAAAAGTAGGAAACATAGTAACAAAGACATACCAGATGAAAAAGTGAGTGTCTGACACAGGAGACTGGATAGGGCACTTGGACACCTGGGGGCAATGATGAAGCCGTAACAAAGCAGACAAGCTTTGAATGCACAGGTTGGCCAGAGCTGGGTGAATGAAAGAGAAGGGGGGGGGGGGTGTTGATGGGTTGAATTTGATACACAGCCTCTTTCAGACGATGAGGTAATGTCAGGCAGTGCCCCTGGACCTTCCTGATTGATGCATTCCAGCCACTCTACTGCTGTGGGAGGGCTGTAACGGATTACAGCGCCAAACCCTGCACGGAGAAAGACAGAGAAACCTCTAATGGTCTGTGACTATTGTCTGGGTGAGGCATCCAAACTCTACCGTTCTCTGCGGATTTGAAGAGGAAGTTCACACACACACACACACAGGGACAGGTACACGATACACACTGAAAAGAGCTACCTCAGCGTTGTTGTGCAGGATATTGGCTGTTTACTTTTGAAATTCTCTCCCTGGTTCTGGCTTGCTGTAAACACTGGTGTGGGGTGCTTGTCACTCACAGATAAGGACAGAGATAAATAGGAGAGGGAGGAAGTGAGATAGAAGACAAAGGGAACAAGGAACAAAGAGAGACAAAGAAAGAAAAGTTGCTAGCTAAACATAATGTCTCTTGGAGTGAATAATGAGTCTGTATGGACAAATGAAGTCTAAAAAAGTGATATGCTTACATTGGCTGAGCTTTTTAGAACTTTACCCAGCCGCAGCACAAAGTGATGTTTTTTGTGCATTTGCATGCATAAGTATGCCTATTATGCAGATTAGAACAAAATGGGCTCCATAGTCCCACTGAAAAGACCTGCTTAGACTAGCACGAGTTTCAGTAAATGTGGTGTGTATATATTTAACTATGTTGTTCACAAGCAAACTTGGCTAGCGATGCTGATAGACACATGATCTAAAATGCATCTTGGTAAGCAAATTTGCTAATCTTTTCAGGAAAGTATCCATGATGCAGTATGAGCTGGAGCCTTATTTGTATCCTGTGTTGTCATCCATGTTTTTTTTTTTGTTTTTGTTTTTCCAGACACAGGGCAAAATTGCATGCCACCCTTAGGAACAGCATAATAGTATAGGACAAATACATAAATAAGAAAAGCCATCAAGCAGGTAAGGAAATGTGGGCTGGTTCATGTGTGGAAGAGAGAAGGAGAAAGCAGGAAAAAAAGGTTTCAATCCGTTTGGTACTTTACCTCAAGCCACTTGTTTAAGCTTTCTTCTCGAATGAATTGTGTATATCACTGATGTGTGACAAAAACAGCTTCACCAGTATGCTGAGAAAAAGATGCATTGGTTTTGGAGGACACAGCAGGTCTTCTAGCTCTGGGCTCCAGACTGGCTTTGTATGCAGCAGGCTGCTTGGTTTCAAGCATTCCCAAACAGAGCCACCTTAGAGCAGGTGAAAGAATGAGGAGCGTGTTCCTGCTGGAACTGCACTTCTATAGCTTCTCACTTCCAGCAGCAGGCGAAGCGAGATACTCTCCTGCCTGAAGATACGGGTTCAGATTTCTCTATGAGCTGCATCCCACTGCGAGGAGATTTAGTGATGATTTATGAAGCCCCCTAGAAAACAGGGCACAAATGTGTAAGGTTTTCATATGATACTGACATCTCGCTTCCAAAGTCAATGTTTTGTTGAGTTTTGGTGGAGCTGCAGCTTTGAGAAAGCTTGTTTAGATATGAAAGGATTTCACAGGCAGAGGAATTTGTGGGAATATTTTTTCAGAGCCTCTTTTGAGCTTTGTACTACTATAATGGCCAACAAAAAAAAAAAAAAAAGAAGCAAAAAGTGTGCTTTGGAGACACTGTTCAATAAGTAGTTTTTAATCATATTAATATGAATGAACATGTTCTGGTATATGGTAATGTTGCTGGGCCAACTTTGTCTGTTTTACAATTTTTTTAATGAATCTGGAGTAGTATATACTGTGGATTGAACAATGCGCCAGCTCTAATTACCAATTAACCGTGTAGAATATCTATACGAACACCTCCATTTGCTCAGAGGTAAATTAATGATACTAATTTGCATTCTTTTCTTTTAACATAATTTTACATATTGATTCAGGTCATTGTGGTGTGATAGTAATTTAAGAGCTCACAGTACCGCAGTAAATGTGTTCTGTTCACTTACACTGATGTTATCAGTTGTAATCATGATCAAATGAGCCTTTTCTTCTTGGCTGACTGTAAGAAGCATTTGTCTCTGTTCTGATTTGCAGTTTTTTTGTAATTTTAAGTTTTCTTTAAAGAAAAAATAACCCAAAAAAGGTTTTGCAATGTCACAGTTCCTAAATTGTGTAAAAACCTTTACCTCTTTATGAGCACATTCTACTGGAAGTATACAAAATTCACAAAACTCCCCAGTTTATTCATATGGGATTTTTTAGCAACCGTAACCAAGATGGGCAGAGCTTAACAAAGGGTCAATTTGAATTTGGAATTTGAACTATTTGTTTTATAAAAAGGTGAAAATGGCACTATTCTGATGAATGTGGACATGTGTAAGCTTAGATACTGGTGCAGGGGAGTGTCTGATGTCATCACTTTTCACTCAGCTTGTTGGGAGGAGGTGATGGATAGGCTTCTAATGGACCCCCTCAATCACAAGCTACTTAAGCAGACTGATCAGTAACATAGTGGCAAAGAGGCCAACACAAACCCCCTTTCAACAGAGCCACAGGGAGGTTCAGAGATCATCCATGCTAGTGATTAGCCCTGTAACAGTCCTTATGCTGCAATCTTTCACTCATTTACCAGGCATTTGAAAAATCTATGGTACAAACTCACCGTGAAAGAGTCTTGAATTGTCAAGCGGAACCTTAAAAGGCTCAGCCTTTTGTCCCAGTGTGACGCAGTAGCTTGGTGCGAAACCTCTTTTGTTTTGCTAATGTTATTAATGGACTCACTTAAGTATAAAAAGTGAATCAGATTAAACTCGGTAGGGAAAAATATAGCGTGTTTTTTCTTTTTATATTCAGTTTATATTGTACAAAGGTGTACCATAGGAATGTCAGCATGAAGGTGTGAAGTGTAGTTATTTGTCAGTGGAAATTTCCTGCGAGTTTGAATCTGATGCCATCACTGATTTTTAAAAAGCACTACAGTTTAAAGTGGGACAAACTCATTAGCCCTATTCCTTAGATCCAAGCAAAGAAATCACAAATATTAGCAGTAGGTGGGGTCTCTCCTCTCAAAAACACTCTCTGTTTTGACTCTATCTCTCCCTGTGATTCAGTGTATCCTGTTAACAAGTGCCAGCTTCATCGAATACCCACAACACAAGTCAGTGTGTGTGTTTTCACACCAATTAACAGCTCTCTTTTGGTGCCTGCTGAGGTGATGATGGCCTGCCTCTGGCCAGGCGCATGGTGTTTATGTGTATTTGGATTTTTTTCTATGTTCAATCTTTTTCTATTTTCATTAGTAAGCAGTATAATTGGTAGTTGTAGAACCTTATAGATCTCATAGATAGAACACCAGAAAGTCCAATGAATGTATAGGGATTTCTCAGTCTTCGTATAGAGTTCTCTCAGTCTTCACAAATCTAGCATGGGCTGACTTGCTCTCTGTCAAATTAACAGCCTACTCTGCACCGTTCACAATCTGCCCCTTAAGAGGTAAAAACTCCTCCATTGGTCGAGAGGTGAGTGGTCATTAATATCAGGCTGGTCCTCATTGGCACAAATGGCAATGCTGGAGAAAAATTATTCTGTCCAACACTCTTCCTTTCTTTCCCTCTCTCCCTCACACTATATTTCTTTTGGCTCTCGGAGCCAAACTAGCATCCCCTCCTCTCTTGCACTCTCAATCTAGATAATTCAATCTGTCCAATATCAAATAATCGCCTCCATTTTTTCGGCCCATTTTAACCTTATCACTGGCACTGCCTCCTCAGGGGACCGAGTTTCGTTTCACCTTGTTAAGAGAGAGAGGGAGCCCAAGAGCGATAACCTGGGATCGTGGTGAAACGAGGCGGGTGACGAATAGTTCTCTAAGGAGCGGGAGTGAAGACCTGTTTGTTGTTCTCACAATGTGAACGAGCGGGCAAACAGGCTAAGGAGCTTTTTTTTTTTGTCTGAAAAAGAAAAGGTGGGTAGTTGGAGCAAGGGTCACACAAAAAAGAAAAAGTGCATGAAAAAATGTGAAGCATGAGAAATGTGCTGTATGGGTTTGTGAACACTGGAGCCCCTCTGCGTCCCATTGTACTTCTTTAACACTTTCTCCTGGCACTTAATTAAAATCCAATAAGGATCTCGCCTGGTGGCCATTGTTCCTAACCTATGTTTACCTTCTCTAGGAGCATCGCTAGCAGCTTAATCTTGCAAGAAAGTGGGGTCGATAGGTCAAGACTGGACTCTAGTCGCTAGCCTGAGAGAAGGGGGGGGGGGGGGGGCTCTTTTACCTCATCTTCCTATTCTTTGTGTTGTGTCTCTCTCTTTCCTTTTCTTTTCCTCATTTCCCATGGAACCTAATCCGTAAGCTTGATTGTTCTAAGCTGATTTCAAGCTTGCCCCTGGGAGGAGATGGGCTTTTGGAGTTGGTTTTAATTAAGATTTAAAGGAGGCCTCCCTAAAGAAGTAAGATTGAGTGGTTTCTTTGGATGGGGGGATGAGAGTGGACAAGAGGAGGTGGAACAGATTGGCCAGCAAAAAGCAGAAAAAAAAAAAAAAAAAAACAAACAACAACAGTGAAGTTATTCATCAGGGACAATTGAAAAAAACAATTTTATGTCTGTTGAATTATAATAGGTGGAGTATGCATTCATTCACATTTTCAGATCAAAATTTTTTCCCCTCTATTTATCTCTACCTTCATCTCTTTTGGGGTGACACCCTTTCTTTTTCTATTTCATTCAGTCTCCAAGAGCTAAATTATTCTTTTCTTAAAAAAAAAAAAAAAAAAAAAAATCAAAATCTATAGAAATTGATTTGAGCTTCCTAAGATCCAAACCCATATCCTGTAAAGACGTCATTGGAACACTGCCGAGCTGCAGGCAAGCAATCTCCAGATTATCTAGATGTTGTAATGATCGATAGCGACACCTTATGTACCCTTTTGTACATGAAATGGTGCTGATGCTGGAGCCAGTCCTTGGGGAACCTGTGAAACTATCATAGAACTGGCTTAAATTTACACTAGTTTCAGAAATCATAATACAAATTGTAGTTTGAATATTTGAATTTGGTTGTTCAACCAGAAGTGAGGGGGCACAGGGACCAAAGTGGCCACACCAACAATGACTGCCATAAGTGTAATTTTAACTAGAAAAAGTACTTGCCGTACAGTACTCCAGAACAGGAGTAATGAATTAAGGACACATACCTCACTTGTTTACCAGCCTCTGAAGTAGCCCAGAAACTGACCCTTATCTGCTAATAAACCTTTGTTTATGTAAGCGGTCATGACATCTGGTGCTTAAATCATGATTTGGATCTGTTGGTGTCCTAATCATGAACGTACAGGGAATTAGATTCCTACAGAGTGGAAAGTCAGTATGTATGTATGTGGCTTTGTTCATCTCTCTCTGAATTTCTCTTCTTTTGCCTATCTTTCATTCTCTCTCACACACAGACTCTTTCTTCTCTTTCTCTCCCTCTGTCTCTCTGGATAATGGTCTTGTACACAGGTGGCCATGTCCCTTCGATGGACACCCCCAGACGTCCTTGTTAGACACTTAATTAAAAGCCTTATCACAGGAAAACACGCTGAGACATTCCAATATGGGCCTGGGCATTAGAGATACTGCCACAACCAGACAGCGTCCATCTATTACTGCTGTCTGCTTAACTGTCCAGCCAAACAGAGTGTGTATTTGTATGTGTTAAAACATAAAAGAATAAGGAGTGCGTATGCAAAATAAGAAATGGTGCGAGTTGTTTTAGAATAGATAAAGAGTGAACGACGAAGCGAGAGAAAATGTAAGGCCCAGTTTACCTGGCATTAGCATATCCTTTGGGGGATCCGTTGGAAACAGGACAGTGCTAAATAGAGGTGTAAATGGGATCCAAAAACATTTTGAGATTTGGCTTTGAAAAGATATATCTGACTGATGATCTATCCACAACTTTCTTTTGTTTCTCTTTGCATTTTGGATGCAAGTTATCACCAGGTGTAGACAGCAATGTGTCTCAGCTGACCACTTGTGATAGGATCCCCCAAATGGATCTTAATATCAGGTGTAAACAGAGCTTAAGGCTAGGAAGAACAGAGCGTTGGTGCATGGCTGGCGCAACACATGTGGGTGGGTTATTAGCAGGAGAATTTGTGAAAACATCCACATCTGTCCTTCTGTGTATTGCTTCCCGCCCACTGCTATCAGCACTCCTCCCATGGTCAGTTAACTTTTAGAGCTGATGACAGGAGGGAAAAAAATCCCTAACGAAAGAAAAGCACACAATGAAGTGTTTAAGTTCATCACGCCACTAGCTGGGTTAGGCATTCTAGGTGTTAAATGAAGAGTGGGGAGGTCAAGTGTCCCTCCCACTACATTCTTCAGCAATGCTAGGCAGGGACCAGCACACAGGGACCATATGTCCCAAGCTCTGGTCAATGATCCTCCCCAAATGGAAGGACAAAGCCCTTTTCACTCAATTGAGACTGGGGAAATCTGCAATTCCACACTGGCAGCATAGCACCAGTCAACAAGAAGATAGTGAAAAGGAGGAGGACAGAGAAAGAAGGAGAAAGAGAGAGCATGAGAGGGACTTGGCATTTTCCATCACATTAACTAGGAACAATCCTGCCAAACAGCCTTGAGGCTCCTTCCCTTTTTTCCCCGAGTTCTTCTGTAGGTTGCCCAGTTCCAAAGCCCCCAGGAGACTCTCTTCAAAAGCTCGGTGTCTATTCCTTTTGCTCAGATGCTCAGCTAATAATGCCACAGCCAAAGCATAGAGATCTATATCTCTGGCTATCACAAAGCAAGTTCTCTTATGTTTAAGCTGGGTCTTGTGCATGGGGGAGTTGAAGGTTTACAGGGGCATGTCGCATTTTTTAAAAGGCCACAACAAACCTATCCAATCATAAAATAACAGTTAGGTGGCGCATCCTGGTGAGGTGCATTTCAACAGGGGGTAGTCTTAGCGAAAGAAAGAAGGAAGTGAGATAAAGAAAGCTTAGCAAAGACATGGAGAGGCATGAGCGGCACTGTAAAGTGCACAGGGTTCCTGGGGGAGAAATAGATCAGGCATGTATTCTGGCGCTGCAGCGATTAATATCAGCGGAGGAAAAAAGGTCAAACTTGACTGGAAAACGCTACAGTATATCATTGTTACTGGCACGGCCCACATTTCATACATCACGCCATGCTGTGTTGCCTCAACTCTCCCGTCGCTGGTCTCGCAGCCACAGCCCACGCCAAGTATTATCAAAGATTGATAGAGTGTCCTAGTTAAGTGGGGAGGGTGTAGGAAGTTGGAAGGAGGGATGAAGTGGGGAAAGAAGATTTGCCACCTCTGTGCTTCAGGGTTACAACTTGTTGTCTTGTTGTGACACGATGTCACCAATCAGTAAAAACGAATGTGAGTATGTCACATCTTTGGCTAAAACTAACACTTGTTGTCTGGAATCCACAGTTATGCCCAGCTAAAGGTTCTTCAAACGATGTGTGTGTGGCTTCCGTAACAACGCTCCCTTCACACTCACTTCCAACTACTCATCCTCCCTTTTCTCTTGTTCAGAGTGCTTGCTTAATAATTAATTGATTTATTAGTTCCCTCATTAATCATTCATTCATTAATCAGGGCCAGATTTTTCCAGAGGAAGTGGTTCAATCCGTAAAGACAAAAAAAAAAAAAAAAAAAATCCTGACTTCACATTTCAGCCTAATTACGCTTCTTTGCTAATCACCACCAAAGAAATGGAGTTTCAGGAAATTACTTTTTTTCTTCCCTTCTTCCCTCCCTCCCTCCTTCTCTTCTTTTGCGCTAAGCAAGCCAGGATGTATTGAGGTCGGCAGGTAAGATTTTTTCAATCCTTTTTCTATCCTCCTTTGCCAAGCCATAATTTTTTGTTCTGGAGGGTTTTAGTCATCAGTCATGTTAAAAGAACACTTTTGAGACCAGGCTAATCTGATGAACAAGACAGTACGGCCTTTAATTAAACTTCCCAACTTCCAACCACCTTAACTTGATAGAGGAAGGAAATGCAAAATGTGGTGACTGTGAAAACCAAAGACATCGATTAATCACGGTGGATTTGAAGACCGTCCGTGAGCATGGGTCAGCTCTTTCAACGGCGAAGAGGCGGCTCATTGTTTCAGCTGATGCCACCCTTCCTAGAGAGATGAAGGAGCTGTTTGTTTAATTGTATAATATTACGTGATGCGGATAGAAGTCACCGCCCCATAGGTGTCGAAAGAAACAAAGCAAAATTCTTATGGAAAAGGGAAATTCTAATGGAACAGAAATTAAATCTCTTGTACATCAAACAAACTGGTGGTCTTCAAAAACAACCCTTAGCCATGGTCAGACTCTCTTTCGAGGAGAGAGGAAAAAACATCAAATTAGAGAAAGCTTCAATAGAATTGCCAGCGCCACATTAACCTCCAAGCGGCAAAAAAAGCACACACATTGAACATCCCTAACAAGGTATTCATTGAACCCATCTCTCTTTATTTTCCAACACGCATAATCCCATGCATGCAGAGACTTCAATATGCCACTAACAACTGAGGTTACAGCTATTTTCCCTTTCCTCTCCGCATTTAGACCAATAAAGTGCATGGCCCTCTTTGCTCTAATGAGATGCATACATTTACAACATCACTTCCTCATTAAAGAAAAATAATAATAAAGACAGTATGAGAAAAAAAAAAAAAACATATTAATTATAGAACGCACTTCCTCCTATCACAGAGAGCCACAGGGGCCTCCACTGGGCTCAATTAGGAAGTATAGGCCACAAATCCCCAGACTAAATTAATTGACACCCCAGGGCATTGAGCCTAGCATCCCAATAGCTCAGTATAAGTGCTAGATTTCTTAGTTTTCATTTCATTTGCCTTTAGAAAGTGAGTGCAGGGCAGAGTGATCAACAAAGACGAATAAGGGGGGCACGTTTAAAAGTGATCTTTTCATTGACTTTATGGATTTTTAATCATCTTGCCATATTTACAGTGTTGCTTTTTCTCAGTGTTGTTTACCCGGACTTCGCAGCCAGAGGAATGAAATGAGAGTGCATATAAAAGCGTTGTTTATTTATTTATTAATTTGTCTTTATTGTATTTATTTATTTTCCCCACAGTGAATTAGGCCCATCGGAGGCGTTCCAATTGTAGATGTTTCCATTATTGTGGGGGTGTTGGTGCATACAGCAACCCACACATTTATGCAAAGAGCTCACAACGCTAATGATTTAAAAGCATTCTAGATCTTAGATCATACTGTACACCAAGCAACAGAGAACAAGTAAGAGAGAGATAAAGAGAGATTGTTGCATGCTGTATAGGAGAGAGAGAGAATTAGACAAAGGCGCCATGAAAAGTAGATAAAGTGTGATAGAGAGAGAAGGAAGAGAAGCAGCAATAACCATCTCCAGAAAATACCAGGAGACCTGCAGGAATGAAATGACAAGACTGGCTCAATCAACATCTTGTCAAGACAGTTGGCTGATGTGTAGAGACAATCTCATCCTCCCCCTCTTCCTTCCCTCTCTAGTTTTTTTTTTTCCTCCCAGCGTCTTGTGTTCCTAACGGAGAGCTTTCCGTCTGTGAGTAGAAGAGTTCTTAGACTCTGAAGTGGGGGAGTGAGAATGGGAACGCTGGAATAATGACACTTGGAAAAGTTCTGACGCTCACCAGAGATGCTGCACAGCATAGAGGAGTGTGTGACAGATAAAGCCTCTGCTGCATGCAGAGGTCCTGAGCGGCACACACACATACATACATACGCATATTTCAGTATCATTCTCATTCCAAGATTTAGCTATCGGACTTCTTATGACGCAATCTGACAATGTGGTCATTGTTACCGCTGTTTTCAGGGCAAGATTAAGAAAAGTAATAGCACAACAATCCTCAACAAGGCACATGATTCGAGGAATCACTTTGCTTTGAATAAAATCATCTACAAAACGAATAAATGTAAATATAAATCATTCATGTCCATAGTCGGTTTAATACTTCAGGTTAGGGGCTTGTTCAATTCCCTAACCCTAAGTATGAAAAATTCTGCAAGCACCTTAGCAAGCACCACTAACAAGAGAATAAGACAGAGTGAGAAATAACTGCGGGGTGAGAAGCTTGATTATAGATTTCCTTCATTCCCTCTGAAAAGCATAGGCTTGTTTGAGTCCTCTTTTCTGTCAGAAGCTTGTTCTTCCCTTCTCCACCCCTGCTGGAAGCTCTTATGTCCTATTCTCAGTTTCTCTTGCCGCTGCAGACCCCCCATCATCCCCGTTTCACTCTCTCTGTCGACAGGCTGACTTGAACCCCTGCAATTTTCATGCTGATAAATAGAGAAAGGGCAGGGATAGGGAGTGTGCGAGCAAGGGACAGGGTGTCTGGAATGCGGAGAGAGGAGCAGAAACAGGCATGGAGAAGGCAAATCAACAATTTGTCACACCTTATGTAACTGTGAAAAGGGCCCTGCTCAGCATTGATGCCGGGGATCAGGCCTGGCTGACAGGAGAAAAGAGAGAGGGATGGAGGGAAAAGAGAAAGTGGGGGTTTACTAAAGGGATTGGAGGGGCTAGAAAAAGAGAGGGAAGGACAGAGGAAGAAGGTGTGATGGATGGATGAGCTGTATGGTCGTCCTGAAAAGGGTCTCGTACTGTGCCAGGATGCTTACAATAGACTGCAGACTGAATAAGAGGCTAGGAGGATTAAACCCCTGCAAACAGCTCTTAAAAAGCTGTTAGGCTGCAATTTAGACAGAAAACAACACTGAAAGTGAAAAAGGAAAGGGGGAGAAAGATGCGACTGGAATGTTAGGCAGTAGATAAGGTGCAGAAGATGAGACCAGGCAAATAGGAAGGCAAGAACGAAGGAGAAGAGAAAGGAATGAATTGTGGCAGGTTCTGAAACCGCAGAAACAAATACCAGTGGCCCTTGGCTCAGTTTGTTTGGACATTAGGTAGAGGAGACGGCTATGTTTACAAGGGAGACTTTTCGAGATGCAGCCTAGAGAATGTTACAGGGACTTTGGTTTAACACATCTTCACATCTGCGTAAACTATTTCACACACACGCACACAAACACACTCACCCTCCACAATGAGAATGAAACAATAGAGAGTCTACCCACACCAAACAAAAGGATAATTCCATGGTGCAGAATGGAGCTCAGCTCTTTCCAGCTTGGGTTTAGTGGCCTTATCTGAAGCAGGCACAATGGATCGCTCTTAGCCAGCCCTGTTTATTTCCAGCAAGTTACTTTTTCACACTAGTTTTCTCTTTTTCCTCTGCACTCATCCACGCCTTTACCTTTCTTTGTCTTGTATTCCAATCTGTCCTCTTGACAAGTCACGAGCACAATGCTTAAGGTGGTGTTTGTACTTAATAGAAGAGCAGGCTACGGTAAGGGTGAATTGAACATTTCAGTGATTTTTTTTGTTTGTTTTTTTGTGGCTTTTATATTATTTACAGGACAGGGAAATGGAATTAATTGGATTGAGATATAACATCTGTATTAAAATGTGTCTCACATGCATTTGTTGAATTATCTATCTATCTATCTATCTATCTATCTATCTATCTATAGATTTTTAGCATGATCATAAATCCATGTGATCTGCATTACCCTCCTGCAACATATTCACTGTTTATAATCAGGGTTGTCAGAACAAACAGTGAAGAGGTTGAGGGAGGGCTAAATATGGCTTGACATGGGATAAATATTCTGATTTATCTGCAACTGTGCCAGGGGCGAAACCAAGTGCCACACACACACGAACATAGACTTTCACTAATACCATCAAGACTCCCCGCTGTCCCTAGTGAGGGTAGACCAGAGAGGGATCATTGCTAACATCTGTTCGTCCGTTCGTCCCAGTGAGGCAGAGTGCATAGCTCTCTCCTCAGACACATCCTGGGCTCTAAAAACAGCCTGGAGAAACTAGGGGAGAGTGAGAGAAAAAAGCAAAGCTCTTTAATATGTCATGATCAAGTCAGGCACAGCTGCAGTTGCACTTAACATGTGACAAAAAAAGACAAAGTCACTGTGTCAAAGTAGCAACTAAATGTGAGCCACAATCCCCACAGTACGCCTGCCCTATTTACGCCACCACATGAACACACACTCCTCTCTGCTTCCATCCAGTGCCGTGAAATGATATTCCATTTTGAAAAAAATCCGGATTAAAGTGTATCAGGCCAAGTGTGTTATGACCTTGTTACTAGGGGAAGGGGGGACGCGTAAACACACAGGCACACACAGATGCCACACACTGTGGAGCAAATCACAACGTAGGTTTTAGAGACGGCTTTCTCTGTCTTATCCCACGCACCTCTTTATTTGTTATGGTACCTTGTAATGACATTGCACGAGCCAGACAGCCATGTTAATACCAAGCCTTTTGTCTGACCTGCTCATGTGAGTACCATATTTATTATCCTGTTTTATATTTTATATATTAACTTTTGTTAATGTAAAATCAGTTTTTGTTCTTTCCATGAGTGCATTCTAAGCAGGACCAGCTTAGAAATCCTCAAAAGGGTCCACCTATAAAAATGTTCAATTCTCTCCAACTATATTGCTTCTCTTCATCTCAACACCTCCTCCTTTTTATTCGTCTTTTCCTGCTTTCATCCCTCTCTTCTCTGTCAGGAATGAACTCATGTAATTAAGCCGCTAACATGCCGTTAAAGAATTGGCTAATTCAGCAAGGAGGAATTATTCCAATTTGAAATGACTCATTAACCAGATGTGATATTTTGTTGAGCTTCTCTTGGAGCAAGATTTGGAGAGCGCTGAATCACTCCCATGGTGTGAACTCATTTCGTTATATGTGTGGGTTTGTGTGTGTGAATGTCTACATGCATTGCAAGGGTAATAAATATGCTTTTGGTTTTGCTCATAAGGCCAAGTGCGTGCATTGATACAGGTGCATAACTTGTAAATGGGCCTGAATGCAAGCTGTGAATGTCTTGTGTGTGAGAGAGTGATTAAAGACATGCACAGAGGCACAACTCAGTAAGGGGTCTAAAGAGGAACTATTGAATGTACAAAAGCCCTTAAACATCGGCTCATCCTGATGAATTATCACCGCTCGTAAACATTTAGATGCTGGGGCAAGATTCTTTAATTGCAATCGATGTTCATCCAGTACCTGATGCAAAAAGGAGAATCCCAGAAGCACAACACAATTACAGTATCTGTAAAAAGACTCAATATCTCATAAAAGTGGCGCTCCAGGGATGGCAGAAGTATACAAAAAAAAGAGAACAATTCTATATGAACATACACTTAAAGTCTTGGCTTAGAAATACTGCCACTAATAATAATGTCAAGAAGAGTTTTGTTTTTGACAAAAGAGTCATATTTAGCACTTTTGATCTCATATTTAGCTCATTTAATCATGATGTAAAAAACTTGGTAGCTCTTTGGAAGAGACACCACTAGTTCTGAGCATTTGGTATCCTCCTCTCAGTAACAGTTCCCATGGGAATGGGAACTTGTGGGATACAGGGTGATATTAGGGTAGCAGGTGGCAGAGTCAGGCATGATGCATGTTTTTGAAATTTTGAAATGGCTATTTTGATTTGTGTTTTTACCTACTATTTAATGTGTCTGTCCAGTAAAAAGGTTGGCGCAGTACAAGAAAAAGACAAGGAAGTATACTTCCATTTTATTGCTATTTCTTTTCCTGTCCATCCTCAAGAGAAGAAAAGAGGACTGTCAGCACTAGTGGGAGAAAAAAGCAAGTTTGAAAATACCTGAAATCTGCACTGGCCTTTGCCTTGGAGGGAAAGAAAGCTTATGTTTTTGAGAGAGAATACTGGTGTGGGGTTGTGTAGGAGGTTAGGGGGTGGATGGTCTTTGCTGCACCCCTTGATGGAGTGGATAATTGAGTCTTGACCAAACTCTGTCAGCCAAGCTCGGAAGCCCCTTTTCAGCTCAAAGAAATGCAGTGAGAATGATGAAGTGAGAGAGAGAGAGAGAGAGAGAGTGAGAACAACAGAGAGTGAGAGAGGATGGAGGAGAAAGAAAATCCTGGGCTCCCTCAGGGGGGGAAAAGCCGCTATTGAAAAGCTATTAAACTTGCATTTAGCAGGATTGATTGGAAATGAAGAGGCCTATTAAAACCAAGGGACAAGGGGACAATAGTGTGTTTCTGGCCACCGTATGTTGCCCTCCTTTCACCATCTTGCTGGCCCCCCTGGGGTGGGGCCCCCTACCCTGTCTGTTTAAACACCCCTGGCCCAAAGAGAGAAGTTTCAGAGGGGTTTAGCACCAGCTGAATAGACCCCTCTTTATCCACCACTGGCACTCTATTCTCCTATTTAAACCACACAGAAATAAAAGGGCAAAGAAAAGGAAAGGCAGAAAAAATCGGGGGACGGTCCTTTTCTTTTTGAAGAACCAGTAACAGCCCTCCCCTTCTAAAACCTCCATCAAATTGTGCTCTTTCTTCCCTCGCCCTTTCTGAAATCTCATGTGAATGGATTAGTTACTTCTGGCTGGTTGCCATCTTTCTACTTTCAAGAGGGCTCATGATGCACCAGATCCAATCATAAAGCTCTTGCAATGGAGAAACACATAAATGTGTGTAAGAAGACCATGTGTGTATATAAAAGTGATTGGAATAGTGAGAGAGAGATGGATGTTTGTTGTTTAGTCTGGACACATTTATCTTGAGATCTTATATGCAAACCAGGCAGGAAAAACAGAGTAAAAAGTGTTTAAAAAGGAGAAAGAAAGATAGCAGCAAAGCCAAAATAGAGGGAAGGCAGTGCAGTGGCAGGTGCCTTTCTTAGCCCACGACGGATGGCTCTCATGGGACGCTGAAAGCTCCTTTGATTGTTTAACCAACAATTTTACTAAAAAACAGCACTTCCCCCACCCTGGGAAGAAGTAACAGATTCTCTGGCTCAACGGGGCATTGCTTTCCATGTCATTCTATGCAGGTTGCCATATGGGCATAGGAAAGAGTTAAATAAGTCATGACCAGCTGACGCCTAGACCCCTTGCCAAGTTCAGAATATCAAACTGTTGTAAAATGTGTTATGGACTGTGCCTTTTTCCTTCCAACCGGAAGATGATGCAATATTAGTCTTTTCTGCATCAATCAGTTGCCACTCACTGGGCTTGGTAAAAAAAAAAAAAAACCGAGCACAGTGTGTGACCAGTCGTGAAACTTCAATTAAAAGAGTGTGTTGGGTAGGCAAAATGGTTTTAGATCAGTGTAAAAGAGTAATATGTTCCCAGAGCCCAGTGCATGGGTACTGCAAGGAAAATTGTGTTTCATTGTGTAACTGGAAGAGTATTACCAGCTGCAGAGAGATGGTGAATGCGAGCTGGAATGGCTCTTGCTGATTCAGCGCTAATATACTATCGCACTAATGTGTTCTGTGCTTTCCCATCTCTCTCCCTGTGCAAAATCACTGACCTGAAAGTGGACTGGTTAGAGCAAAATGACAGATAGGCTTCAGCATTAGGAGGGAGAGTCTTACTGTAGTTTACCATGGTAATCCAACTAGCTACTGGTCTATTTCAGAGAGCCAGCCTTGCAGGCAGACTGATGCAAAGAAAGGTGTCACTTCTGCATTTAAAGAAAAACTCAATATGACTGGAAGAGAATAAATGCTATGGGCATGCCTTTTTAACCAAAAAAAGTTGCAAACAGGATGTGATAGATTGAAGCCCATCAGTGAATTTGTATACTGCTATGAAGTCTTAAGGATGCTTCAGTTTTACAATGTGTGATATAAATTTCATTAACAGCAGGGTCCACTAGGTGGCAGCACTCACATTTATGGTGTTTCTTTCAAGAACAAGTCAAAGAAGATAATGGAATATGGCGTGCTTATTATACATATTTTACAATATCAAACAACAACCAAAGTTTTTTTTTTTTTTTCTCCTGCAGTGTCTCAAGCAGCCTACTTCTCCCAGCAGCCCCAGGACCAAGTAGTTGTTGCTGGCCAATCAGTAACCTTGCCCTGTGTGATTGTGGGATATCGGGGCATGGTGCAGTGGACCAAAGATGGCCTGGCATTAGGTGGTGAACGAGACCTACCTGGTAAGAATTGTTCAAAAGCTAAACGAACAGTGAGGTTAAAAGTCATTCCATTTAATAGTGCTTTTCATCGAGTCACTTTTAAAAATTGAGTTGAAAGGAAAGGAAAAAAATGAAGTCAACGTAATTAATTTTCAAGGTGTTTCTAAATGGTGCACTGGTTTGTAATTAGCTAGAAACCCAGTTTCCTATATGTCAACCAAATTTAGAGCAAGTAGCAAGGCAGAAATGATGCTGTTCCCCCAGGAGATACACAATGCTTATTGAAGTCCATTTACCAAGGCTTAGTGTCCTCTTATCTTCATCTTTTTCAAAGGGCAGTATCCCTCCTCTGCAGTGAATGTGTGTTTGAGTAATGTCACAGCCTTACTTCCTAGGCTCTATTGAGTGAAGAAACGGGAAGGCAAACAAACACTGCGGCTAATGCAAACTAGCGTTTAATTTGTCTAATCATTTCAGCCGTCTGCTCGGGCTGAGGTGGAGAATCAATCACCGCTCATGTCACGCACTGACATTTAAAATGATTTCCCCAGCAGCTTTGAAATTAGCAACCTGGACAGTTAAGGCTATCTCTGTGTGCTATGCTGGCTGCATGAGCAAGGCATCTCACATGTTGCCGCTGACCAAGTGACACAAAGATGCTAATGCACAAAGAACTGGATCTCAAAACTAGCCCTACCTGTGATGGCAATATGTGTGGTGCATATCTCTAAAAGTGCTATTTGTGTGGACCAGGTTGGGTACGTTACTCTCTGGTGGGAGACCCGCTATCAGGTGAGCACAGCTTGGTGATCGATTCAGCTGAGCTAGGCGATGATGCAGTCTACGAGTGTCAAGCCACGCAGGCTGGGCTGCGATCACACAGAGCCAAACTGACGGTGCTGGGTAAGAACTGTGTGTGTGTGTGTGATATGAGTGAGTGTGATTGAGAGTAAGAAGAAACCACTGCAATATAACTCTTCTGCAACTGATTAAAAGCGGGGGGAATAGAGCATTCCTCATAGTCCCCAATTTCATTAACAGTATTTAAAATACTGCCTCAAATTCGTAACACTGCAAATTTCTCTGCTCCGCATAAACACTTCAGAGATCCCACCCCCATGCAATCGTAAGTCATTCCTTCATTTTTTATTCACAATTTTAAATCACGCCACAGCAGGACTCTTTTTTTTATCAAACCAAGTCAACATAAACCCTGAAAAAATGTCCCACCCCCTCCTCACTGTTTCTTTACCCCTCTCTCTGTAGCCTTCTGACACTTAACACAGTGAAGGGCCAAGGAAATGTGATTGCAGCAGTCACAAATGACTTGCGTGAATGGTTAAAAGTCAAAGTCTGCACAGTTAGCACATTCTACAGTGACTCACAGAATTCATCAACCACAGGGCTGCTTTTACATTAACGCAATATGATTGATCTACATACTCTCCGGCATTTAGCGACAGGGGTAGAGGGGGGAGACTGAGGGAGTGTGTGTGTGTGTGGTGTGTGTGTGTGTGTGTGTGTGTGGGGGGGGGGGGGGGTCACTGGGGATTTCAGCTCAGTGCTGCATTGCTGACACCTGGTGGCCCAACTTGGACAAAGCTGCATTGTATAGTATCTGAAAAACACAGATCTCCCCCACAGCATAAGTATATCATGGGCTATAAATATGGGACGTTAAAGAATTAGTGCTATGAGAATGATAAAGCCCAAGTTTGTTACTGCAAAATAACAAGAATTCTGTCTCTAATTGAACAGAGTTGGCACACCCACACAGACTCACCAAAGAAAAGTAGGGCTACAACAATAGCCTTTGTGCACACTGCCGATGTTTGGCGTGCTGTTTGAATTCCCAGACTAGAGTGTAGCAAATATGCCAGCTCCTGCATGAAGGGAAAGAGGTGTGTGTGTACGTATATGTGAGCGATCATGTGTGTACGTGCATGTAGGGGCATGTGGGGAAATCAATGCAGCCGGATGAGACCAAAGCAATCCAACAGAGTCAAAAAAGTCAACGGCAGGAGTGCAGTCGAGGGAATCCGCATGGAAATTAGAATCACCTCGCACACGGATTCCATTAGCGCTTGGGCAAGACCAGCGAAAAGACCTCTGACAATTCTGATACAAAAACAGAAATTGGTTCAGAGAAAAGGAGCAGGACAGACGGAAGAGTGTACCACAGAAAGATTCTTTTTTTTGCACGCGTTTCTGTGCGTACTGCGAGATGGACACCTTCATCAAAGGTGGCAGACACTATTTGCCTAAGGCTTGCACACAGGCATGCAAACAAATGAACAAATCAGTAATTCAGATGAAACGGGCCTGCAGCAGAGTGCCTGTAAATAGACTCATAATAGCAAATCTCAGCCATGTTAAAAGGGCATGAGTACTGTCTTAACCTTTTTCAGTGAGAGCCTATCTCTCTCAATCTCTCTGTCCATTTACCAGCCTGTTCTGTATAGGTCAAAGCAGCTAAATTAAATGCTTCAGCACTGCAGTCAGGAAGAGGTTAGGCTATGGATTTATACATGTTTAAAAATACACTACATTTTGAACAATCTTTGATAGAGTTGAATTGAACTGAATAGTCTACTGGTCTTTAGGACACTTAAAAGTGAATTTAACATTGTTATGTTTATTAACCATGTTGGTTGCCAGCAAAATATTAATTTCAAAAACATTCCAGCCCTAGTGTATATGGAATTTCCATATAAATATATCCACATGTGATGGCTTCAAATGGCAGGTGAAAGCAAGTATAATATGCCCTTCATGTTTTTTCTCCCAAATAATTTTTTTTTTTTTTCTCAGTGCCACCTTCAGATCCTGTAGTAGAAGGAGGGCCAGTTGTTCGACTGAAAGCTCACACCCCTCATAACCTGACATGCCGGGCATCTGGAGCCAAACCTGCCGCAGAAATAACATGGTACCGAGATGGAGAGATAATGCACGATGCCATCTACTCAAAGGTGAGGCTGTGGACACATCAGTCTTTACTGACAGGCATGACAGTCACTATGGCTGATTACAACTTAGGATATCTGTCTTGCCTCTTACCTGTCCTTCACATTAATTCTATCTCACAGTGCACAAGCAAAGTTGCGAAAACTCTCGAATTCAATCTCTGTATGTCTCATCCTCATCACCCCACCGCAAGCCGCCTCCTTTTGTGCCTCTATTTTCTCTCACTCTCGCTGTTGCTCTAATACTCGAGCATAACTGGAGCATGTCAAAGCTCAGACAGGCATAAGCGTTTGATACAGTTTCCGCTGAGAGAGAAAGAGCAAAGGAGGGAGAGAGAGAGAGAGAGAGAGAGAGAGAGAGAGAAAGGAAGAGGGTGGGAGAGGAGGGGAAATCAGCCACAACAATGCTGAAACACAATGGGAAGTGCGGTGGAGCATGAACCGGGTGCAACTGCGAAAGTGTCACATTTGTCATGCTCTCTGACCACGCTAAATGACACTAAATGACACGTTTAAAGGGAGAAAAGTGAGCAGTGAATCGAGGGAAGAGGAGGAAAGCAAGAGAGAAAGAAAGATAGATGAAACTCTGAAAGTAGATGAGGGAAAAATGAAAACGGTAGAAGCTTGTTTAAGAGTGTGGTAGAAAACTCAAAGCCATTTTGATTTAAGCTGGAGAAAAAAAAATGAAATGGAAAGCCACATGAAGACACAAAGAACAAAGTGAAGGAATGTGAAAAAGGTAGACAGAGCAGATGAGCAATAATAAAAGGACAGTGAGTGGAAGGCTGATGACAGGCGGCATCGTGACTCGATCTAGCGTGAAAATGCATTCAGCGTGTCGGAGGTTAAGCGTGTGACCTGCCATCGATTCGCCCCAGGCTCTCCAGGGAGCTGTCTTCCCATAATGCTCCTGGCCCAGTACAGCACTGTGTCTTTCCCCCCTCCAAACGTCCCAAATCTAAAACTCCGCCTCATCCTCCATTAAGGCTGTCTTGAAGTTTCATCGGGCAGCAATTAACCTAGACTGTGCACCTCTCCCTACTTAGGTGTATTGATTTAATGTATTGATTCACACAATAAATAGATTCCGAAGATGATGTGCACCAGGAAGAGCTGATAGACAGATCTTTGGGAAAACGAGCTAACGGCAGAATGGTCCCGGCAGCGTTGTAAAATACAAACGCACACCTGCCTCGCTAAACTGATGGCAGCTTTAATTTTCTGCAATGCTCAACCTACAGTGCTGGCACAGACTTGAGCTCAAATGGGATTACTGGCATCATGGGAATTCCTTATTAAATTAGGACTTGCATCAGGAAATATAGGACAATTAGATTAGGATTATCATGTCTGTGTGATTTTAACAGCGATAACAAGATGAGAGAAACAGCTGTGTTTTGTATCTGAAGTACACCGACCATTAGGGCGAAATAACATTTCAGTAGCCATGCTGTCTGTCAAATGCCTCTTCTTATTTCAATTCAAAGGCTGTCGCACGTAATAGAAATTACAGTTAGTTTTGTTAAGAGCTGCCATAAGACATTTTTTTCAGAACATTTCATTGATGCATTCTATTTTCAGAGAACTACAGCAATTTGTTCCACCAGTACTGATACGGTCTCAGTTTTTTAACTGTTTTCACACTGTATTACTGTCTTTTCAGACTTTGATGGAGGATGGAAAGAGAGAAACAGCGGTTAGCTTGCTACCCATGGTGCCTGAGGACAGCGATTCTGGACGTACCTACACCTGCAGGGTCCTAAACCCAGCCGCCCCTGCAGGTCGCCAAACTTCGGTTACCATCAATGTTCAGCGTGAGTATTATTTTTATATTCTTTTTTTTAAATAGTCTTGTCTGTGATGCAGAACGTGTGGTGCTTTAATTTTGCAGGTTGAGGCCACATGTTTTTTTTATTTGTATACTGAATACTTGAAAACAACAATGGCTACTTAGTGTTTTCTAAAGTGAAAAAGTTTAGTATGTAAAAAATGTTTTGTCACATTAAAAATATAATGGAGAGCAATATTTCAGAATAAGATTAGTGATTCTATAAGTGTGTGAATTGGTTTGAATATGTTTGCAAGGAACTGTGCAATTGTCTCTAGATTAGCAGGTTTTTTTATGGTAAAAAAATATGTGTAATTGGACGAGGAAATGGATTTTAAAAAAGGATTGTGACTTAGATTTACACACCTGGAGCTTGGCAGTAAAGTCATTGGGAAGGATTTGTAAAGCCTCTATTGCTGCAGTGAATCTAATCCTGCATGTTTCCTTCCAGATCCTCCGTCTGTGACTCTGTCTGTTCAGCCTCAGACGGTGATGGAGGGAGCAAAAGTGTTGTTCATCTGCTCTGCCTCTGCCAACCCTGAGATCACAGGTTACAGGTAAGCACATTTAATATCACAACAGACTCACTGCATAATACCAGATTATCCACTCCATCAGATTTGGGTTTGAGGGTAAACCCCAAATTGGATATAATTTACAGATCAAATGCTTTGTGCACAGTTGCTTCAGTGTTTGGTGTTAATAATAGTTTTCATTGTAAAGGTAGCAACATTACTAATAAGATTAATGGTGAATCTTATAAATGAATACATTTTCATCATCATGTTTCAAACAGATGGTCCAAAGGTGGGATTCCTATCTCAGAGGCCAATGGCGACAGCCTCGAGGTGACCGTAGATCACTCTTACTTCACAGACCCAGTTTCCTGCGAGGTGTCCAACTCAGTAGGAAGTACTAATGTCAGCACCTTGGTGGATGTACAATGTAAGTGCTTTTCTGCCAAAGAAAAAAAGAGCTCTATTGGTCAGCCTGCCTGTGTAATGACATTTAAATCTCTATTTATGTCTTTTTCCCCTCAAATTACAGAAAGCAATTAAAAAAAAGAAAGTATTTTAGAGATGTAGAGTTTGTTGTACTATAAGTAGCATTGTATTAAAAGTGCTAGATAAACTACCCACCTTTTTTTTTTTTTTTTTGGCCATGTATTTTGGTCTTCATGTGGATGTTTTAAACATGAAGTATCTGTTAAATAAGATATATTTTCTACCTTATTATACATTTTCATATACAAGAGGCAAACAATACACAGTCATATATTTTCCTTCAAAAATATAGAAACATACGTACCTCCCACAATCTCTTCTTGAAATGACCTTTATTTCCTACTTGTATTCTAGCATATTTCCCTTAATAAGACTGAAGATGAGAACAGTGTAATGGGCTTCATTCTTGTTTTGTGCACACAAAAACACACTGTAATGAAATGTACAAGAACACAATATGAATCCACATCTTTCATTTGCAGTTGGTCCCAGGTTGTTGACAGAACCAAAACCCCAGACAGTGGACATAGGGATGGATGCTGCTTTCACTTGTTCGTGGACGGGCAACCCTCCCCTCACTCTGGCCTGGACCAAACAAGGATCCAGTGTGGTATGGTGACCTCTTCTCTTCTTCTTTCTAAATATGGCATACCATCTGTTCAACAACTGCCACAGCAGTCCTGTTTGAATCATTCTACAAGTTTTAGATTTAATTTGATTTCTATTAGGATATGGAATGATTGGGTCGCAATGATTCAGAACACCTTTTGTTTTGTTTGACAATCCATTGTTTCTCCAGCCCAGTTTTTGTTTGATCCAGTACACATATTCCATCTCCATTTAGCACGTATTAACGTATAAAAAAGGTTCATTAAATTAACAAGTATATTAATGTTCAAGTCATATCTAATTGTTTATGGCACCAGAATCAACACCAGATTTCCCCCACCTCCAAAATCCCAATTTAACCCCTGTCTGTACAGAAAATATCAAATGATTTTCTGCTCAGAGCTGGATGGTTAATGGATGGCATTTCTGTTTACGGTGCATTTACAAGAATATGGCAAATGGATAAAATGATTGCTAGCCTAAAATGAAAGTTTAGCTCCAGAAGGGGTGTGAAATGCATCAGCCTATTCTGCTCTAAGTGTTTCTCTTCTGCTGCTTAATCAGATTTCATAAAGAGCCTGAGAAAGCAAACAAAAAGCGAGAGAGGAAGGAAAGAGAGAGTGGGAGGCTAAGGCTGAAAAGCCAGAAGGTTCTGATGAGGCAATCAGTTAATTTTGCCATGACTACATCCCTCCACCCTGCCCTTCCTGAGTATGGGCCGATCTGATCCACAAGTAGAGCGTTTACTTCATCGCCACAAGATATGGATTAATTGGCTAATTCGATGAGTGCCGGCGAATGAAAAATCGAGGCGAGTGCTAAACGGATTAATCACAGTTTGGCGGCGTCGAGAGGGGAAGGAGGGGAAGGGGAAGAGGGTGCTCTAATGATCAATGGCCTCTAACAAGTGACCACAGTGTGTGCACTAGAGGCGAAGGAGCACAAGTATCTGCTCACACTCCGGAAATTTTTGCACTGCCATTGTCGTAGGTTTAATTAGAGCAGTGGGTTGACTCAGAGGACCCAGGCTGGAGCGCTTTAGACAGTAATTAAGATTGCTGCAGACGAAATTACAGGCGGAGTCAATGCTTTCTCGTTGGTATTGGTGGCATTGGTCTTTCTCTTGTGTGAGCCACAAACTACAAAATGGATGACTGGTGCTAATGGGGCCATCTCTGAGGGCCATGGCTTATTCTGTCTGGAACAAAAAAATCATGCTGTGTGTCTACACAATCTTCCCAATCATCCTGGGGAAATATTGACATGCTGTAATGATTTTCATTCCACAACTTGCTAGAAAGATAAGACTTTAACAGGAAGTGAAAAACATCAATATTACAAACACATATAGACAGGCACTGTCATACAGATATTTGATAGAAAGTGTATAGTTATATTTGGTGTGTGGTAATCTGTTGGTATAAATTATTGACATGTGGTTTGTGGAAAGCTCTTACCTGATGTTTATATCTGTGGTCACTTGATGATAAATGTCTTGGTATAGCAACATATCTGAACACAGGCTATTCTTGTTAATTTTATTTAACAGGTGCTCAGCAATAGTAACACCCTGCAGCTGAAGGCAGTCACCCAAGAGGATTCTGGGACGTACACCTGCAAAGCCATCGTGCCACGAATTGGTGTGGCCGAGAGAGATGTAACTCTAACTGTCAATGGTAACCAAATGCTGTCTTTGTATTTCATTTGTTTGTTTTTTTCCTTCTCGTACTTTCCAGATTTTATCCATGATATGCTCTGTTCCAAAACCTTGAGTTGGATTCTTTTACTAGGGTTTGGAACAAAAGCTGTAATTTTTACTATTAATCAGTGAATTGCTTCCTTAATTTATGAGCTTTATATTTATGTGCATGACTCATGCAGTTAGTCTTGAGTGCACAAGGACCATCAGCTCTGTGTCTTCTTCTTCTCTTCTGCTTTCATTAGCACCCTTAGTAAGTACAATTTCTCTTCATCTCTGTTTCTCTTTCTCACACAAACACTACAGGCCCTCCCATCATCACGGCTGAGGCCACGCAGCAGGCCGTCAAGCATTCCAAGGGCAAACTGGAGTGTCTGGTGGGCAGCAGCCCTCCTCCTGACAAGATCGTAAGTATACTTTCTCCTATTTCTGTATGTGTGTGTTTGCTAGCTATCTGATGCTTAGTCTAGCCTTATTGCTGACAAGCTTGTTTGTGAGCCTCTCCCTTGAGCAGGTGCTTTCTGTGTGTGCACATCACACGCTCAAGCTCCCTTCCCCGCTGCTTCCACCAATATCTTCTCTTTCCTTGCTCCTGTTTCTCTTTCCCTGTCTTTCCATATCTGACACCCACACAAATATACACTTGCGGAGCTACACAGCCCCGTTCCCCTATTAGAGAGTGCTCGATGAGAGGGCTGATCCTGTATCTCACCTCTTCCACCCTCAAGCGTGCAGAGGCGAACTGCACTAATGCCAGGGTCTGCAGAGAAGACCTCCAGCCCTCTAGGCTCCTCTTCAACGACGAGCAATTAGTGCATAGCACTGCTGACCTCCCATGACCTCATAGTACGTGGGAAGGCATTTCAGTGGATAATTAGGGTCTAAGTTGGAGAGGCAGCGAGAAGAAGGGGGAAGCATAGAGATACACAGAGACAGATGGAAGCAAGGGTAACTAAAAGCAATGATGCAAAGAAGGAATCAGAGAGGAAGAAAAAAATCTAATCCTGGAAACAGTGACAGGTGGGGATTCAGGGTGTTATTGCCTGTTATTCCTTCACCTCAGGCCAGTCAAGGGAGGACTTCTCTGAGATGCTATTTCACCTCTTTGCCATAAAGGTGAAGTGAAGAAACAATGGCTTGTTCTCTCTCTCTGAGTAGCTTTGAGATTTCAGACTGACCTTCTGCTAGACAGGAGCTACTTGTCTTCCCTGCACGCTTTTTCACAAAGCTCTTTTTCGCAAACCGAGGCACAACACTGTTGGTAAACCAACTCGACATGACAGCGAGCACAAGAAAAATTCTAATCTCTGACACTGAGTTTAAGACACTGAATGTCTAGTACTGGGTTGACAATTGTTTATATCCATGTCCTTAATTCTTTTATGCTCAAAATGCCACTTTTGTTGCTGTGCTGGTTGGACTAGGGTTGAATTTATAATGATGTTTTAAGTCAACCTGGAATCAAAATGGACCCCATTCACTTAATACTAGGAATGTCCCGATCAGGTTTTTTCAGATCAGGTGCGCCTGATTCGATCCGAATATTGAATATCTGCCGATTTAGAGTTCCGATCTGATACTTGTAGTGTTGTCAAAAATATCGATATTTCGATAAATATCGATACTGAAATATCTGAACGGTACCAATACTAATTTCCCGAAGTATCGATACTAGCCGAGCTGTCACTTTCACTTCTCCCCAAAGGCGCGTTGACAAACACCACACGTGCACTCGTCTCATTCGCTCTGGTTAAATAGCAAAAGTGAAGTGAATGGGGCCGATCAAACTTGACGCGTTTTTTTGCAGAGAGAGGCGCCTATTTTCAATTGGTTTCCAGCGAGCGTTCTGCGCGCTGTTTATGCGCCTGCTGCGCCTCGCGGGCCTTCCGTTTTAGTGATGAAAGCTAGTTGCTTGAACGCCCGGAGAGTGCGATGATGAGGATAAACTTGTGGTGCTCTCGCGGGTTACCAGGAGCTTAACGACTTCACGAACCGTAACTACCACAATGTTAACAGAAAGTAAATAAAGTTAATAAAAGGCGGATTTGACGTTTACTTGACTGACAGGACAGCTGTTTCAGTGGTTGCCTAGCAACATAAAAACGCAGCACACTACTCGTTCTCGCGTTTTCGAACCATTAAACTAAACTGAGCTAGACAATGACATCTCTGAATTCAATAATGAAATGCCTTTAACTGAAAAGTGAATGTTTAATATTATTATACATTACTGACTCTATCCTCCAATTTTATACTGTTAAGTGCTTTGACACAATCTGTATTGTTAAAAGCACTATATAAATAAAGGTGACTTGACTTGCGTGTGATGCACGCACGTTTGCGTTTAAATCTGTTAATCAAATAACGTTAATGTATTAACCAGCATTTATGCTTTTGAACAAGTGCACTACCTCAGAACATTTTTGTTCATGTAAAATATACCTCATTGTCATGTTCTAGACTTTAGCTTTAAATAAAAAAAAAAACCCTTAATATTGTGGCAGTTTTTTTCTCCGTGGTATCGAAAATGGTATCGAATATCGATATTTTTCAAGGCATCGTATCGAACTTAGAAATTATAGTATCGTGACAACACTAGATACTTGTATTTTCTTAGTGCTTGGAGCAAATTTTCAAGTACATTAGATGTATTCAAATTAATCCAATGTATACAGGGATGTGCAGACAGTTTCTCAGGGCTCAAATGTAAATTGTAAAAAACTCAATTATCAAAATCAACTGGGTGATTCCAATATAACTACTACTACTACAGTTATTATATGTATAGGCCTATACACACACACACAGACCTATACTTCTAATAATAAGATGCGCTCTCTCTCTCTCTCTCTCTCTCTCTCTCTCTCTCTCTCTCTCTCTCTCTCTCTCTCTCTAGTTGGAAAACCCACTTGAAAATGCATATCACCACCTACTGCACAACACCGCATTGACATCCGTTTTAAAATAAAGGATCGGGCTTAGGATAGCCGATACCGATCAGTTAAAAAAAATCTCAATCAGCCCTGATCCCGATCCTTGAGATCAGCACGGGACATCCCTACTTAATACATGTTCCTGGTCACATTGTAAATGATTCAATAGTGCGTGTTATAAATAAAAATTACGAACTTTCTGCTTGACATCAAGAATCCCTCTTACCTTTTCATGATCAAATCAATAAAATCAGTTGTAACTCTTGTAATCGGTTGTAAACATTTCATGCTTGCTTAAAGGATTAGTTCACCCAAAAATGAAAATTCTGTCAGTAATTACTCACCCTCATGTTGTTCCAACCCCGTAAGACTTTCGTTCATCTTCAGAACACAAATTAAGATATTTCTGATTAAATCTGAGAGCTGGATCCGCCATAGGCCTCTATGGGATCTAAACTTGCCGGCCCAGAAAGTTAGAAAAGACAATGTTTAAAATAGTCCAAGTGACTACATTGGCTCAACCATAAGTTTATCAAGCGACGAGAATGCTTTTTGTGCTTTTTGTACAAAAAGATTGTCTTTGTGCCTTACACCTTGTTGTCTCTTCCTCCTCAGGTGTGGACATTTGGGGACATGATCTTGTCATCTGGCTCTTCTGGTCGTTTCTCCGTGCAGACAGTAAACAGTGACCAAGGGGTCCTCTCCTCGCTAATCCTCTCAGAGACCCTGGCACAAGATTTCCAGCTTCGATACAACTGCACTGCTTGGAACCGCTTCGGTACAGGCACAGCACTGGTCACTCTTGAAGAGCAAGGTATGGGTCCTCATGCCAAATTATCCTGTGTAAAACAGCCTTTCATCAAGCAATATAGTACCAGTCAAAAGTTTGGACACACCTAATTCCTTACTATTACTTTGTTCCACCTTTTAGAATGGTAGTGGTCATTAAATTATGAAATGACATGAAATTAAAGGGATACTTCAGGATTTTGCATTAAGCTTTGTATTAGTAGAAAACCTGTAGTATTTTCGAATTACCATGCTTTCCACCCTCATATCCCCCTGAGAGGAGAGATTTATGTATTTTTTGTCTGGAAAAAAATCCTCCGATGACGCAAAAATCGTCATTTTGCGTCATCGGAGGATTTTCTGGCCAGAGGCTAAAGACTACAGCCAGTAGAAGGTGTTGTTCCGCATATCTTCAACCCGCCCATAGAGGGTGGGATCTCACTCACAAAATGTACACAGTGTCAGCCTGGAAGCTAATCTATCAGGCTCTTGTTCTGTGGAGAAAGCTGAGTAGTAGGAGAAAACTGAGTAGTAGGAGTTACCATCCTCCTTTTCCCAGACTTGTCCGGCGGGCGAGATTGTTCAAAATAGCCGGGATTCGGCTTTTGCGTTCTGCGGTCGCCATTCATTGTTTACATGCACTTTTGTTTCAATCTAACAGAATTAATTCCGATCGGTGAATCTGAATGTAGTGTTTACATGAACGCTAAACAAGTGATTGGTTGATGTGCGTTTTACCATTGCTAAGAAAATTCCCGCTCCTCCGTGAGAGATGCGAGACCGGCGCGTCTCAGTAATGACGCCACCGGCCTCGCGCCGTTCTCCCGTGGCCGTCAGCCTCGTCCTGCGCGCCACAGTAAACATGATGAATGGCGACTGTAGAACGCAAAAGCCGAATCCCGGACATTTTGGGCGATCTCGAAATCCAGGGCAAACTCGTCACGGAGACTCACTAAGTTAGTAGCCTATGCCTAACCTTCTTGTTGTTTTCAACTGCGCTGTCTAACCGGTAGGCATGGCTTGGGAGTGGCTTCCTAGGGCAGCGAAGCAAGTGCATTCTGGGAGTTGTTGTCTTTCATCCACATAAGCCAAAAATACATTTTCTGGCTTTTTTCAGGCTAGAAAGCTCCAAATTCAAAAATTTCTTCACATTTCTTTTACATAAATGACCTATTTTAAATACACATTCATCTTTCCAGAGGTGAAGTATCCCTTTAAGTATGGAAATGATGTAATGATCAAACAAATGAATTATTTATGTTAAATAAATCAAAACTATTTTATATTTTATCTTATTTGAAGTGTACAGCCCATGCTTTTACATCTCTGAGCTGAGATGCTTTTAAAAAAACATTGAATTGAAATTAGTATTGATTGTCTTTTTGTTAAGAAAGTTTTACATAGGCACACTTTATATTTGTCTAAAAAGTAATTTTATGCATTTAAGCTTCTTCATTTATGCATTTTAGCTCCAAAAATTTCTGAAGACTGTGAGAATCATAAATTCAGTCAAGTGTGTCCATACCTTTGACTGGTAGTGCAGATCATTGAGGAAATGTTTGGGGGGATTTTCTGAGAAATGTTGGGTTGAGAGAGTCAAAATGGAGTGGTGAGAAGCAAACAGCTGAAAGTAAAGTGAGAAAAGTGGCATGGGGTTTTAGATTTGGGTATTGGCCAAGCTCTGTTTGGCACCATTGCTTTAATAATTGAAGGACGGTTGATTTTAAAACACTGACAGTAAGTTGTAGGTTTTGTCCACCTTAGAGTTTGTGCCTTTTATTTAAGATTAGTCATGACAAGCTGTAATCCAGTTTGAGTCAGCTCTATGCAGGGAATGCATCTCAAAACACCCTACAACCCTGTGCTAATCTTAATTATACACCACCAAATCAATATCATTTAATCAGGAGATGGTCGACTTAATGAATACATTCGTTCCATAACAAAGATATAGATTTTGAGCCTGAATGAATTAAATCAAGACCTAATGTACAACATGGGTATGTGACGCTTCACTGGCTGTTACATTTTGTATGCACAGTGCACCATCTTAAATTTGCTTAAATAAGACTAAGAGCGTGGTAGACGGCTTGAGCCTTTGTACTGGGAGACACCAAAAATAAGGTCTTCGCCAGCAATTTGCATCAAGGCAGCAGAGCCAAGTCTCTGGAGAGGCAGACAGTGCTATCTCCTGGAATCTCTAATTAGATTACTGTCGGCTGCCTCGCTGCATGTCAGGTCTGGTTACCCCTCTTCCACCAGAGATTAGAGACAATAGCTGGGTCCTGTGATGCCACTGCGGATCACACTAGATGAATTTCTATATGTTGCGCTTGAGTTTGGACGTGGCATGGAAAAAAGACTTCCTGGTAGAACGCATTTGTCAAGCAGACAGCCTTTCTTGAATCACCTGGAGAACTGGCATACCTTTTGATAATATGAAATTTAAATCATCTCACAAATAACTGTCAAGAACATGTCTGAATCATACTTTAGCCCCAAAGTTTAAACCAAAAAAAGAAAAGAAAAGAAAATGAACCCTATTTAGCATCTATAGAATTTATGGTGACATTTTTTCAACCTCTAAATATGATTATGGCTGGACAAAAAGTGAAGTAGAAGGACAAACTAAGCTATGTGACCAATATAATCGAAATATAAAATCATTAAACCCACTTGTTTTGTAACTGACCTTGTAATGCTGTGAAATGCATGTGCAGCCTGAATTTGGGTTGTCTTCAATCCCTGCAATTTGAGAGATAGTGGCTTAATAGAATACCTGTTTCCCTTATAGAGGCCCTCCCCTTGCTAATCATCATTGGAGCATCGGTGGGCGGAGGCTGCGTCTTCATCGTTTGTGTCATTACCCTGGTTTCCATCTGCTGCCGCCACACTGCTAAAGGTGAGGTCAAAGGTCAGATGTTATCTGAGAGTTCTTATTCCCTCCTCAAAAAAACATGATACAGTAGAAATCAAACAAACTAACTAGACAGAGGTTAATTATGGGGCCACCTCTTTGCCTGGAGCAGTGTTGACCTTTTCACCTCTCTGGAAATCTTCCCACCGTTCACCTCATTAATCTCTATACACTGCGCTATTTCCTCACCCAGGCAAAAAGGGCACACGTCTGTCTAAGAGCGACATCCGCGTACAAATCGTACACAGTGACCACAACGCAGCAAGAGGAAATGACGATGAGGAGGATGTGAAGGAGCCTATGGTAAGCCCCTCTCAAAACAATGCAGAAATGCTCAGAATATTCTTATAGATAGGAATAGCTTTTACATCACATTCCTTTCAAGTGCCATACTGCAGGAAAAACAAGAACAGGGTTCTCAGCCCATTTTAATTCTATAACATAGTTGCATATTTCCAAGGGAAATTGGATATGCATTAAGAAAACAAAATATTAGGCTATATTTGTCTTGAAAACAATATGTCGAGAAAAATGAGAGGCCTTATAGTGACATCAGCCAAAATGTAAAGTCATTTATTATATTTTACTTATTAAAAATGTCTACTGATAATTTGTTTACAATAAGACCAGGAGCTAGGGACACTATTAATAATGAGTGTATGACATTTAACATACCATAGACACTGAACAGTCTCTAACCCAAATTTCTGTTCTTTTCTCAGGCTCCCAACAGCAGTGAGTCTCCAGGAACTTCTCGCACAGAGCACAGCGACCTACTGGAGGAGGAGGAGGATGAGAGATCAGATATCAAGGTATTACATTTCACAAAGCATGAATCTGATGGTTAATCTGATGAAAGCAAAAGGTTGTTTCAAAGGATTGAGGAAACTATTGTACTTAATAACACTAACTTGCTGAAAACATATTTGTATTACACTTCAAGTTTGGATCATGTTCAAGAAAGCCTACAGTTATTGGTCAATTACAAACTTCTAGCTAGCACCTAACTGAAATAAATTGCATGTGTTTAATTCAGTACACTATTTTACATTTTTCTGACAAGGTTTTTTTTTCTTTCTTCCTAGGACCCCACCAATGGCTACTACAATGTGCGGGCTCACGAGGACCGCAACATCACGAGAACTGGCTTCTCCGAATATGTCCCTAATGCTCGCCCAGTCTACACTCCCTCTCAGCTTCCCTCGCCGAGCCCCTTATACGGCCAACAGTCCACTCAGCCTCGGATTTATGACTTCTCCCAGCGTTACGCCACAACCCCTGCCACACGCACCACCTATGAGCAACAGCAGTCACAACAACCTCAGCAACAACAGCAAGCTCCCACCATCTACCCCCAGGAGCCAGTCTATGCAGGCTCTGCCTACCTGCCCGCCACCTACGGTCGCGCCTTTACAAGCTACGTCAAACCCGCCTCCTTCGAAAAGGTTGACGGATACGAGCATTCAGACCAGGCCAGCAAAGTATCTAGCTCCTCCCGTTTCTCATACGCATCCTCGCAGGTGTCATCACAGCAGTCAGACTATGGGCGGCCCTCGCAGCAACGCATGCAGACTCATGTGTGAAGGCTCCCTAAAAGCCCTGCTGAGGGTCTGGCATGATCAGTGTCACAAGGACATTCTTCTGAATTGGCTTCAGGAGGGATTAAGCAAACTTTAAACTGAGATACAAGAGGCGGAAAAGCTTTATTGCTGTCTTGAAGTGAATGTTGGATCGATGAAAAACTTCTTTCGAAAGAACTACGACGTGCCACTTGAGCTTAGAAGTCACCTTCAAGCTACTGATTTTCTTCGCCCAAATGCTGAACTTTAGGGGAAATGAACACTGTCCGTCAATTCGTTGCACTGTATTTCTGCAAAAGTTCTCCAGCACTAACTCTTCTAGATCTTGGAGAGAGAGCAGTGCTGTGAAGTGCCCTCATGAACTAACCTTTGTAAATGGGGACAAGCCCATGACACTATGCTGAAACAATCAAAATTACATGAAATAAAAAGTAAAAAAAAAAAAAAAAAAGTAAAAAAAAAAAATGTGTTTGTTGGCATGCTGATGGAATTGTAAGCACATTTGTGTATCAATGACAACATGTCTTGCCTACACAAAGTGGCTCAAAGTTCAATCCACAAAGCAGGGGAGCAGAAGAAGGCAGAGCGCATGCGCTCACCCTAAGATATTTCTTTAGAAGCTCTATCTGCGATCTGCACTGCTGTTGGGCTCTCAAGTGAGTGTTTATGTAAAGTCTCAATGGACCAGTGCAGGAAACTGGAATCTGGAATGCTTTGGTTAAAAAATAAAAATAATAATAAAAAAAAATTGACAAAATCCATAAAATGTATTTCTGTCTGTTTGATGGAAACAGAATTGGCCAATCCCCAAAGAAACTAATTTAGAGGTGCAGTGTTTTTAAATTATGCTCTCAAGAATTTGTTGCAGAGTTCAGAGTAGAGCCCATTTCGGGACCATGATTTCTTAAGCCAAGCCATGTACGGCAAACCTAAATTACCACACGGTCTTGCAGCGTGCAGTAATACTCTTGTAATGTTCCTTATGTGACCACTGTATGTTATTAAATACAGAGTGTGCCAAGGTGACTGTTATGTCATGCTGACATTGCTGACACCGTCAGGTAGCACCAACATGTTTACATAGAAGAAGAAGAAAAAGGAAAAAAAAAACAGAAAAAGAAATAGCAAGTAAAATGCAGTACTGTCCATAACCACTTAGAGCCACTTCAATGACTGTACAAATTGTTGGGAAATTCACTCCTGTCTGTTGCATGCAGATGATGTGTGTACGTGAACGTATTCAGCATTTCTTCTCATCTGTTTGTTCCTTGTGTGAGAAACCGCTTACTGCACCCTTCGTCAATTTGATCATGGAGACTTGCATTTGGAGGTTTCCATACTGCCATTTTCCTTTAAGCCTGAATGGTTGGCTCCATTTGGAAAGATAAAAAAAAAGTCAAATTGAACTGTAAGATACGTGAAACAAAACATTGCTTGTCTTTATTTTTATATTTTATATAAGCCTTAATGTACAGCGTGTAAGCTGCTCTATTGTAAAGTACCTTTATATTCTAAAATGCATATATCTATATCTTTGAGTTGACTTTATTTGGTTCACAACGGTTTTTTACCCCATGTTACTTATCAGTTTTGGAGAGGTGAAAAGTGTTACACAACTAATTGACTTTTTCCTTCCGTTTCTTTTTTAATAATGTTCAAATGATTTTATTTGCTAAAAAATGAGCTATTGTTGCTTGTAACTTTGTACACATATTTATATTTAAATAAAACCATTTCAAATAATATCTGCTCTGACTGGAGTGAGTTTGGCACACATCGCTGGGTCTCGTCAAATGTCATGAGGGAATGAGGACAAACAATACCGGGGCTGCCGAGTTGATGAATACATAAATTAGCAGTGATGCCTATGTTGATTCTCTTATTCCCGCGGCGACAGCAGGGTTTTTAATAAAGACGGATGAGATTCCCAAGCCTCCCGCTGTCTGCGTATCAAACATAGCAGGCACAGGCCGTCTCCCCCAACGCAACGAAATATTGCGCTGACGGAGCGGGTGTTGTGTGACAACATTATCTTGTCATGTCACCCAGTCTCTCAGATTTCATCATGTCATGCTGAGCTTCACCGCAGGGAGTGTTGAAGACATAAACACGTACTCAGCATTAAACAAATGGCTAAACAAAACAAAAACGGATGGCTACTCTGGTAAATTAAGGGTCATGTTTCCATCAGCTGTCATCATCCCTTGCAAACTATCACTGCCAAAAATACACAATTAACCCAACAGAGTGCACAAGAGTGCATAGATACATAATGGAGAGAGGAGGTATTAACATTAAGTGGCATGGCATATTACGCACGTCACTATTCTTAGTGGCACATCCGGTTTTCATTGGCATGTGCCACTAAAACTTGTAACGTGCCGATGGATTGCATCATGTGCCACTGACAATGATGGGGAACGTGTCGCTGTATGTTGTGGTACCTCTAGTAGTGACAGACAGATTAGTTGAGCAGCTGTACTGGTGTAGTTGTGACATAAAGTCCTAAATACATAAAAATCAGTTTTAACGTATTTACAAATCAGTAATATTTTTTTTCCAAACATGTGGTCAGTTTGTGGCACATCTGCATTTGAGTGGCATGTGTCACTGAATGTTACAGTGTGCTTACTGAATGTTGTTAATCACGAAAATTGCCCATTCTAGGAAACCACATGAAATAAATTTAACTGCATTAACAGTCGCATCAGTTAGTTGAAATTTTATCAGTTACTAAACCTTTACTTTTGCACGATGCTGCATGCACACATGCGACAGGTGTCAGTATAAGTAAGTGTAACACTGACTAGTGCAAGATAATTTGTGGGTGGTGTGTTATTTATCCACGTATGATGTGTTATTTGTTAGTGAGTTAGATCGTAGCAACAAAAAAATTAATAAAAATGAAATCAGCAATTTGTCAGTAGGCCTACAGCGCCTAGGGTCACATAATTCGGTGGGTCACAGAATTCAACACAACAGTGACCATTTGTCTGCATGTTTTTTCAAGTCACCGTGGTTGTAAAGGAAAGCCCAATCACTCAAATTGCCAGGTTTTTAATGGGCTAGTACTTAAACTTGCTATCCAAAAGATATGCTGACTGTGAAATAATCATTGTATAGGCGTACCATTTTATTGGACAGATAGAATAGTCATAAAACAATATGTTTAAACATTGTATTTGAAAAATTAATTTCGACTCTTCAAAATTGTATTTATTTTTCCACACAATTTAAACTCCCTAGGTAGCCTATATCCAAATGACATTTTTCCCTGACTGCCATAAGGAGTTCATTTGCCTAAAGTAGTCCCCTAATCTCCTGACACACATGGGAAAAGAAATCAATCTTGTTCTGAGGTAACGTTATGACCGGAAAGCCAAACCTGCTATCCTATGGAGGTGTAGGCCTATCGGTAAATTATTAACGTCTTGTTAGTACAAATTTACATATTTCGTGGTTTCTCCATTAAAAACAATGAAATTGATCAAAAACACCAAATAATTTAGCTAAAAAAAAATCTACTCACCGAACACGCAACTCTGCTGGTCGTGCTGGATGCCCACCTCAACTTTCACGTTATTTGCATATATTTGAATTTTTATGACGCAAGATGAATCTCACCATTAAAACGACGTGAACTATTGTCAGGCTGTACATATAAACAGTAAGCTAACGGAAATACAGTATGGAAAAATTGGTTAAACTAATGATTAGCTTGATTTCATTGTCATTTTATTTACCAAAATTCTTTGTTTCAATCAAGTGACAGTGACCTTTAGCTGCCTAGATACCATATTACTGTGCAATATGCTAAGTGCAAGAGTTGTTATGACATCAATTGGAGATAATATAAAAGGTTGAGCACCAATCTAAAGCTCATACAAGGTCAAATCTGGCATGTAATTAGCTTAAGTTCAATACTCTGCCAACCATTTAAAACAACTGTTGCAGTGCAGTGCAACGCTTAATTAAACCTAGAGCTTTTTAATTGGTGCAAGGTCAAAACTAAGTACATTCACAACTGTAACAAAGTCACGCTTTGGGTTCTCGATCGTATCAACTGAAAAAGAGTATACGTTTCCTTTTCCATTAGGAGACCACTGATTTATGGGCAAATAATTGTTGAAGGCAATGTTGATATGATGTTGGTTATGCCAAGGCCAGCTAATTTAATATTGATAAAACAGTTCTCGGATGTTTTTACTACATTTGCATTTTCAGGGGGAAATTAAATTACATGGAAATTAGGCAAAAATGTTGTATTCTGAAGAAAAAAAAAATATGACAATGTAAAACCACCATGTATTTTATTGTCAAGAGAACATTGTAAACTCTTGGGAAATTTGAATACATTAAAACATTTGCATAGTGTTTAAATAGAAAACACATTTAAACTAAACAGAAAAAGTAATCTGCTAAATTTGCATTTAAAAAGCATGTTAAATATTTACAAATATTAGTCAACCAGACACTTAAAGCCATATACAATCATTGTAATTAAACAATTTAAAAAGCTGTTTAAAATTTTCTCAATTTAAAAACGAAAGCCCTTAACAGGTCAAATTGTACATCATGATGCTATATGAAACCCGAGTAGTACATAAACATATAATCCATTGCTTGACATCCCTCAAAATACAGCTTATGTCTCTTGTACCTCCTGGGAAATGAAATCACTACACTACAAAGCCTGAAATTCTTAGGCCTACTTAAGCAAGTGGACTTTCCACGGGAAAGAAACTTGCCAAGTCTTTGAGGATCCGGCGTTATAGATTCCTCAATATGTTCAGGACTCTTTGAAGCAGAGACCATCCTGCTAGGTTGTTTCAGCCAACTGCTTTGACATTGATTGGCCGGAACTTAAACATGCAGCAGAAGTTAGTGACCTATGTTGGCCTTGGTTGTATTGGCAAATGGATGACGGAAATATCCTATTTTTACCTAATCCTCCATTTTAGAGCTTTGCCACTGAGGTCCCGAGATCACACAGATGTGAGGAAAGAAGGTCAGCCTGAGTGGGATGCTTACAGAAATTTCTAGATTGCAAAGAAGCTTTTGACCTTCACTAAAAAAAAAAAAGAGAAAAGAATTGTAGGGACTGAATCTTGCTCCAAAGTCTGAAACAAAAGAGTCATTGTTTCTGAGAAGAGGTAAAGTCCAGTCTTTGGAATAAAGGCACGTTTTGAGCACAAGAAAAAGTTAAAAGATTTGTATAAAACAGAACATAATTCATAAAGATGAAAATATGAATTCCACCAGGTCAGAAGTTGTTGGCAATCTCATTATAGGACTGTTTGATCTCTAAGTGCTATTTATGAAGTTACTGTTCAAGAAATCAGATTTAAACTAATTAAAGTTGGTACGCTAAATGAGTGTAACAGTGCATCACAGTGATACAACTATAATGTTCACAACTATAATGAGTATATATATTATAGTACTCATTCTAGTTGTATCTGCATGTATTTTATGAAGTTTTTTATTTGGTTGACTAAAGATGAACTCAACTTTAGATTGATACAGCTATGAAAAACCTCACTGATAAGCCAACCGAATAGTCACACTCAATGAAAATGCTATTACGAAAACAACCAGGTGGTCTCACATACTGTACTAAATATTCACGGAGCTGAACATTTCTGTTCTTCTGCTTTGGTTGTCGTATGATTGCAGGTCCAGGCTCCACTATACGGATGTGATTTGACGGATCCAGTCCCGTAGTTTGGTGACACGCGTGTAGACGCCAGGCTTGTTCCGCCGAGCACAGCCTTCTCCCCAGCTCACTATGCCTGCCTGGAACCATATGCCAACATCGGATTGACACACAAGAGGCCCGCCCGAGTCTCCCTACGGAAGCCAAAAGAAAGACACTTTAAAATATCATTCCGCGTTTTCCAAAACTGTTTGAAAAAGACCAAACTGCATGGAGGACTTATGTAACAAAACATATTTGATCACCATATTCAAGAGTTGCCTGTTGATCTATTCAAGAGAATGTTCCTTAATGAATGTTTATATGATTTTAATGTATTGTATATTTATTGTGGTTATTTATTTTAGTATTACTGGAGACTTTTTTATTGTGTATATCAATGCTTTGGCAATATTGTATATAAAACAATCATGCAAATAAATTGCTTGAAATTAAAAGTGGAGATGAAGTGATGATTATGTATGTGAGAAAATAGAAAGAAAAAAGGAGGGTGTGTGAAGCAATTGCAAACATTTTAATTATTATTGTAATCACTTACCATTTATTATTTTGTACCTCTAATTTAAGCTGCTTATTTACTGTGTCATTTCATTCCATTACTATTATTCCTGAATGATTTGTTTTGTGTGTAATACAATTCGGCTCTTAATTACTTTGCCAATATTGCAATGTAAACAGACGTGGCAATAAAACATATTTGAATTGGGAGGTGAGAGAGAGAAAGAGTAAGAAAAGAAAGAGAGAGAGAGAGAGAGAGAGAGAGAGAGAGAGAGAGAGAGAGAGAGAGAGAGAGAGAGAGAGAGAGAGAGAGAGAGAGAGAGAGAGAGAGAGAGAGAGAGAGAGAGAGAGAGAGAGAGAGAGAGAGAGAGAGAGAGAGAGCAAAATCTATGAGCTCCTATAGCTGGAGAGAAAGACAGAAAGGAGTCACAAGACCAGGACCGGAACCTGTGCGAGGAAAAGAAGATTACACTCAGAATAAGAGAGACGCACAGAGCGTTCAGAAGGGGAAAGCAAGATGAATAACAAGTGAGATAGAAGTAGAAATTATGGAAATCAGCTCATTTAAATATCAGGGAACAAGGTAGAATAATTAATCTTCTCCACTACGAGGGTGTACACACACTGCAGGAAGACAACAACATTAGCTGAACACTTTGATGGCATTATGCTCATGTCATATTTGTACTCTAGGTGTTTCTGAATGAATAGAACAGGATGAAAAAGGCTTGACAATGCATCTAAATGGCTATTAAACCACCTTGAATTCATTACCATTCAATAAATGTGTAATCTTTGCGCATGTTTTAGTTAGAGAGCTTTTTAGCTGCATTGAGTGTGTTATTATTGTAACTCTGTAAATGCTAATTTTGGAAAAATATTGGGATAACAGCCCTTAAGGTGCGGTCACATTGACACATTTTCACAGTTGAATTAGTAATTTCAATAGTAATCCACACAATTTGGAATTAAGATTGAGGGTGAACAATTTTGCCACGTAGATTTGGCATCGTTCAGTTCGCCACGTTGACCAACAGAAACTTTATACATCACAACACTATTAACAGTGGACCCTTTTCCCCCCAAAAATTCCACCTAAATCCAATGTGACGCCACCTATAGACATGATTCTTTTTTTCCTAAAACATACCATCAAACATTTACAAATATTTAATTATTTATATTATTAATATAACTATTTGCATTGTTGTTACACTAGATTGACAACATTTTTAAAAAAATTACAAAATTATTTGACCAGACAGTCCACACTCAAGTCACTTTGAAAAAAAGTATTCCGATTTATTTCTACAGTACCGGTCAAAAGTTTGGAAACAAGCGTATTACTTATTATTTTGAAAGAAGTCTCTTGTGCTGATCAAGCCTGCATTTATTTGATCAAAAATACAGAACAAAAACTGTGAATTGTGACATATTATTTTTAATTTAAAATAATGTTTTTCTATTTGAATATACAGTAAAATAAAATTTATTTCTGTGATGCAAAGTTGAATTTTCAGCGTCATTACTCCAGTCTTCAGTGTCACATGATCCTTCAGAAATCATTCTAATATGCTGATCCATCATCAATGTTGGAAACAGTTGCTTTTTTCAGGATTCTTTGATGAATAAAAAAAGTTTTAAAAAAGAACAGCATTTCTTTAAAATAGAAATCTTTTGTAACAATATACACTACTGTTCAAAAGTTTATTTTATTTTATTTTTTTTTAAAGAAATGAATACTTTTATTCAGCAAGGATGTGTTCAATTATACATTTTTACTATCACTTTTGATCATTGTTAGAAAAGATTTCTATTTTGAATAAATGCTTTTCTTTATAAACTTTTTATTAATCAATGAATCCTGAAAAAAAGGTATCACAGGTTCCAAAAAAAAAAATTAAATCAGTATAAAAAAAAATAGTATCAAATCAGATATTAGAATGATTTCTGAAGGATCATGTGACACTAAAGACTGAAGTAATGATGCTGAAAATTCAGCTTTACATCACAGGAATAAATTATACTTTAAAGTATATTCAAATAGAAAACCATTATTTTAAATTGTAATAATATTTCACAATATATATATATATTTTTTCTGTATTTTTAAACAAATAAACGCAGGCCTGATGAGCATAAGATAAAATATAACATAAAAAATAGTAATGTTTCTAAACTTTTGATCGGTACAGTACATATGCTGCAAGTAACCTAGATCGAAGTGAAAATATCAGATTCAGTGTGATTTCAAAAAAACAAACAAACACATGAATGTTTTTTTACCTGACAAGCGTCCACACCTCCGGTGAGGTAGCCGCTACACATCATTCTAGAGGTCAACTGACCTTCGGTCACCATGTTGCATACTGTATCATTAATCACCTTAACTTCTGCTTTCTGCAGGATTGCTGCAGCACTTCCTACAACACATACATAAATCATTAGTCCTATGAGAACCACACTAATACCAAAAAGCATCTTTACTCACAGCCATAATTTGAAACATTTATTAGAATTAGTTATGCGATTCCACAAATAACAAAATCGTATAACAAAAGTTGTGCTGAGTGACATTGAGACAAGGGATTGATAAATGTCAAACTTGTGAGGCACAATTCCAAAGGTATCTCATGAAAAAGCGGAGCTCCAAACGCAAAGGGCAGCCCTCAGGCACACAAGCTGTCTCACCTCCCTCTCGGAGCGCGCCCCAGCCCGTCACAAAGCAGGAACTGCCGGCCGAGAAAACGTGGGTCGATGCTGGAAGGCAGATGGGATGCACGGTGTTGCTGAAGTTCAATGGCTGGCTCAGTTCCAACAAGGAGATGTCATAATCGTAGGTCATCTCACTGTAGCTTGGGTGGGTGATGATGGTCTTCAAAGTACGCTGCTGAACAGAGCCGTCCTGGATGTTCTGGTCCCGCAGACCACTGTACGTCAGCCAGTTGGATGTCATTTTGTAGCTGTTGGAAGAGAAAATGAACACAATGTTGTTTTGGAGGTTAGTTGTTTAAATCAGATGTTTTGAAAGGTCAACATCAAATGGATTTGAACGCCATTTCAAGTCTGTATTTTGACAGGAAATCAGATTTAATGAGAAAAAAAAAAAAGTATGGTCAGGATTGTGAAAAGCTGTGTTTATAGGACCAGTTTTGGAATAATTCTGATTTTTTTTTCATGTTTTTTAAAGAAGTCTCTTCTGCTCTCCAAGGCTGCATTTATTTGATCAAAAATACAGTAAAAACAGTAATATTGTGAAATATTATTACAATTTAAAATACCTGTTTTCTACTTGAATATATTTTAAAAATCAGTGTCACACGATCTTTCAAAAATCATTCTAAATTTTTATGATTTTGTGCTCACTAATCAGTTATTATCGGTGCTCAATTTTTAATAATGGTTCTTATTACCAATGTTAAAAACAGCTTTTGCTGCTTATTATTTTTATGGATTTTTTTAATGAATGGAAGGTTAATGTTGTAAATATTTCACAAAATTTTTAAATCAAATAAGCACTGCCTTGGTGAGCATAGGAGACTACTACTTTTCTTTTTTTTCAAAAACATAAAATCCTAATTATTCTAAACTTTTGACCGGTAGTGTAAATGAAGAGGGATTGAAAAATAACTGGGCTTGGTAATTTCAGATGAAAAGCAAAGCCATTTCAGAGGTGGAACAATTTATTACATTTTGATGAAAGACATTTGTGCATTGATGTATCATTCACAAAAAAGACCAGAAACGTTTATTAACAAAGTCAAATGGGGTCAATTTTGATTTCATGGTGAAAGCATAGCTCAGGAGAGCGAATTATCTTTCAGTTCAGCTTTCGTGCTTCAGTCTCAGAAACATGTTGGAATAACTCATCAAGGTAAAATATGATTTTATGCCATGTCTTGTGCTCCACCTGCTGGCCAATGAGAATAAATACAAGCTCAGTCTTTGACCAAAATTGAATGGAGAAAGATACTTAGCAAATGTCTCTGATAATATCAACTACAGCTAACAAGACAAAATTAAGCAGACCAAATAAAACAGAGATGCAATAAACCGACTCACTCTGCACTAGGCTGGATGAAGCAGTGGGCAGCACAAAGCAGCCATTTGTTGGAGATGATTGAGGCGCCGCAAGTGTGTCCGTTGGTCTTGAAATGTAGACTGACCTGCCACGGCCATTCACCCACATCTGCGTTCTGCCCACCCACAATACGGTTGTGCTTGTATGGCCGGACTCCACAGTCTGAAACCAAATTGTAGGAATGGTTCAAACACAAAGAGAGACTTCAAGAAAGACAACGGAAGAGATTTCATTGGCATGCTGAGATGAGAGGTTAAGGAGGTCTTGTTCGAGACCAGCAGGGATAAGATCAGAGGGCTAGCTGCAAAAAATGTTAGCACTGAAAGTTCGAGTTTCTCGAAACATCTGCTCTGACTCACAGGACTGTCGGCCTTTAGCGGGACTCAAGCGGAATCATAACAAGGCAGATATATGGAGAAACGAACTGTGCTGGCTGATAAAAACACAATGAGGAAAGGAAAAAGAAACTAGCAACCCTGAGGCCTATAAAAGAAGTAGAAAGAATGTCAAGTAAAATTTCATAAAATAAGTATAATGGCTTTGGGCTTTAATGTGAATTTTTTTCCACACTAATTACCACATTGTCGATTATTCAGCAACTTCTGGAAATGACAATTGTTTTTAAAGTTTTGAAATGCGCTGAAACACCAAAAGCTTGTGAAAACACTGGGAAGCTCATTATCTTCAAATAATTATGCAATAAAGACACTAGAGCTGCATGGGCGGTAATTGCATTCTCTTACATATTATAAATCTATACTGTTTCATAACTAAATCTATAACTACTGTAAGTGATTTGAACCATTGGCTGGGTTTTTCTAAAAGAGATTTTACAGTGCATTTCAAATTAATATTAATAAAAGCTGCTGTACTTATTTTTTGCCATAATCTAATCGCTTCTAGTTGACCTAAATCTTAGAATAAATTAAAAGACTGTAGCACATCACTTCAAGACCGTCTGTTGTTAAGGGTAAAATCTTTAAATTAGCACAAGATGATGATTTACATCTTCAAATATTGGCTGATACTGATTCATAAAACAACAACAACACAGATAATCCATATCATGCAAATTGTGCATCCCTAATTGTATTTATTTTTGCTGGGAATTCGATGACAAGTATAATATATAATATAACAAATATAATATAAAATATATGACTGGATGAGCCAATCATTGTGAAATAGCTGAAAAACACACCTGAGCACCACAGTTCAATTATGTATTTAACAAATATCTCATGAGCAACAGTGCTGTTGTTCTAAATATCATCACAGCTGCAAATTAATCAAAGTTCTTAATTTTGAATAACTTTGTGTGTTGAATGGTTACTGCCCATGTTTTGTCCAGACTAAAAGAGCGTCTTCACTTTTGTTTGTGAGTGAAAAAAACAATGTGACTTATAGGGGTGACCCCGAATAGTCGAAGATTCGATGCTTCGATAGGAGGAGCCTGATTCGACTACCAATCTCATGGTCGAATCTTCGCAGAGGTGTTATGAAACGAGGATCATGCCACTTTGGCTATATGAGGGCGCTCAATGTCTGATTTCACATAGAACCGGTTTTCTTTCAACACGTTAATATTCAGCCTATTATGATAATGCTGTATATAAAAATGTGCAAAGAAAGAAGCTTTTAATAAATATTTTTTAACGTGCGTGAATGAATCAAAACACCCTGTGACAGAATTAAGTTTCACTTTCAATCCGTGACCGACAGAGGAGCGTCTTGGCGGCAAGGATTTAAATTTTTAACAATGTCTGGGATAAGAAAATCTAAAGTGTGGATGTACATCATCAGAAAGGATATTCTCCAAGGCTGGATTTAGCATCAGGAAAACCATGATCGCTCTTCTGCCGCACTCACTTTTCCACAGGACATTCTAAAATGCGTAACGTGAAAAAAGCTTTTAAAACGCTTAAAAGGCACTTTAACGTGGCTTAAAGGAGAACTCCGGTCAATTTTAACATTGAGCTCATTTTTTTGTACATTTGGAGTGCTGTCAATACAGAGAACAACGACAAAAATCGGTGTTGCCTACACCGAGTTATTCTATTTTTAAAATTTGCACCCTGTTGACTTCAATAGGGCAAGTAGTAAGCCTGCTTTTTAGCCTCTTAACATCCTTTAAGTGTCATTACAAGTGCACAGAAAATGTGAGTGATTCCTTCCGAGTGAACACGGGTGGATCTGACTGCAGTAGATGTTAGAGATATTAATAAAAACGAAGTTAATTCAGCCAGCGCTCATACCTTTGTTTACATTCTGTTTTCGGTGGAAGGCCATAGTAATCGATTGTCGAGTTCACGCGCATAGGTTTAGTTACCAATGATCACGCGCGTGAACTCGACAATCGATTACTATGGCGTTCCACCGAAAACAGGATGTAAACAAAGGTATGAGCGCTGGCTGAATTAACTTCGTTTTTATTAATATCTCTAACATCTACTGCAGTCAGATCCACCCGTGTTCACTCGGAAGGAATCACTCACATTTTCTGTGCACTTGTAATGACACTTAAAGGATGTTAAAAGGCTAAAAAGCAGGCTTACTACTTGCCCTATTGAAGTCAACAGGGTGCAAATTTTAAAAATAGAATAACTCGGTGTAGGCAACACCGTTTTTTGTCGTAGTTCTCTGTATTGACAGCACTCCAAATGTACAAAAAAATGAGCTCAATGTTAAAATTGACCGGAGTTCTCCTTTAATGTGTAGCCTATAGTACTACACACTTTATTAAGAAACCATACTATGTATGTGCAGATAAGCAGATGAACCCAGAATATGAACGCAATGCGTTCCTCCTATAGTAAAGCGTTTTCTTTACATAATTTGATATTTTAATTTAACTATTTATAGGAGATTAAGTCGTTAAACGTTTTTCACGTTAAGTGTTTTAGAATATTTTATCCGCGCGCACAAAAGACTCCAATGGACACAGACAGAAAGACTGGATTTTTCTCTCTCGATCAGGTAGGGTAGGCTACAAGTGATTTCAAAACTTTTCAGCCGGTTCTAATTTGATTTTTGGATGCCGTGAACATTTTTAGCAAAAAAGACTGCCACTCCAGTTTAGCATTTATTGTTGTTTCTGCAGTTAAAAAGACAAAGTTGAAAATTCTGGCTATATCGTTATTTTAAAGGGGGGGTGAATTGCTGTTTCATGCATACTGAGTTTTTTACACTGTTAAAGAGTTGGATTCCCATGCTAAACATGGACAAAGTTTCAAAAGTTAAGTTGTACGTTTGAAGGAGTATTTTTGTTCCAAAAATACTCCTTCCGGTTTGTCACAAGTTTCGGAAAGTTTTTTTCGAGTATGGCACTGTCTTACGTAAGATAGAGCGGAATTTCCTTATATGGGTCCTAAGGGCACTTCTCCGCGGCCGCGCGCACTCGCAGACCAGAGAGAGAAGAGAGCGAAAGCAGTACGTTACCTCAAAGCGCTATGCTCGGCTTTTAGGGAAGTCAGTGTCACCAAAGAAGTGGGTTTTTGGTTGGCAGGGCAAGACAACCCTGCACAGATTCCCAAAGAACCCAGCGTTAAGGGAATAGTGGATGGAGTTTGTTTTTTTTGAAGCATCAACGGAGGTTGTGCACGACTCTTTGTTCCCTGCATTTCGACGATGATTGTTTTATAAACAAAGCCCAGATCGACTTATTTGCAGATCGTCTAATGCTTAAGGATCGAGCAGTCACGGTGAGTAAACTACTTCAAATGTCTCTCTGTGTTGTTGTTAGATCAGTTAGCACAGCTATAGCACACCGCCCACACGGCCCGCCCCCAGCCGCTCGGTTTTTTCCGGAAAGACTCGGTACAGCCAATCTTTCACCTCTAAATATAATAAAACTAAAGACGTTTTGGAGATATGAAGGATGCAATACTACTCTATAGGTACTCAAGATTAAAAGGAGATTGAGTGAAAATGAGCATTTCACCCCCCCTTTAATCATTTCTATATTTTAATTTTATTTATTGATCTTTCAGGGTTATTTGTGGCTTGTGTTTTGAATATATGTGCACTTTAGGCATTTTGCACACATTTGCTCCTCATCTTGTGACTTGATTCTGATTTATTTCGTTTTGTAGCCTATTTCTATTTATTAGAAAGGTATATTCTGTTCTAATTTAATTTAGTAAATTAACTGTTTATTTTTTCGGTGCATCGCTTAGAGCCTGCTAGTTATTTATGTTATTTCTTAGTTTTATTGATGCAAAATGTTTTTATACATTTTTTTTCTATATATTTGTGTGATTTTCTGTACATCGCGGCTTTGTGTTAAAGCCCCGCCCCCAGCCCCACCCCCATACACATGATTCGACTATTAGTCGACTATAGACAAGACTTGACGATTCTGATTCGACTATGAAAATCCATAGACGGGGACACCCCTAGTGACTTACCGCATCCCTGTTCATCCGAACCATCGGAGCAGTCGTTTTCGCGATCACACTCTGCGTTCACTTTGTTTACACACTGCTTGTCTGTACACTTGAAGGAGAAATCATTGCAGAGACCAGGCGCTAAGAGAGGAAGAGAGCATAAAGTAAAACTTGAACAAATAAACCATCAATTGCAGCTTCTTTTTATCATCAAAGACCTGAAAGACCAAGCAAGAGCCAGCTTATTGATCAGGCCTATTGATTGTTGGATAGGTCACTTATCTCTGCTGAAGGATACAAAAACAATGAACAACTTTGGGATAGAAAGAGTGGGAGGTAAATAAGGGCTGAACAAGTTGGAAAACACCAACATGTGTGATTTCACTACCGTTTCAGTTGAAGCTATTGCCATCACAAGAGTATATGCATAATTAAAAGCAGGTTAATAATGTATGTAATGGTACTCAATATTTATTGTGAATGTAAATGTCAATTTGATAGCTACAGAAGTGGAAAAACACAGCCAGTAGAAGATTATTTAGAAGAAAAAAGAAGATGCAAATATAGCAGCTGATTAAAGTTCAATTTAAAGCATTCCGAAATGTCCTAAAACTTTTAATATTTTAGTTCACCTTTTCAGTGGCTGGCCCTTTACTGTGATGACAATCTTTTAGTTTTTACCTAAACTGATCTTTCTGACAATAGAGACCCTAAGATAACACACACAGCATGGTCCCAAATCTCACTCGGTACTAACTAAGTAAGTTTGTTGCTTGTGACCAAGTCTGGTTCTCATAATAGACATTATGCAATGCAGATAAGCTTACAGAACAAACTTGATCAACCTAGTGTTAAGCTCTATGGAAAGGCAGTCAGTGATCAGTAAGTTAAATCCACTCACATCCTAAGCAGGAGACCTCATCGCTGCCATCAGCACAGTCATTTTTCCCATCACATACAAAATTCTGTGGGATGCAGGCGCCATCCCCGCACTTTTCCTCAGCAATGCCACACTCTAGGAGGAACAACAAAACAAAGCCTTATCAAGTGTCCTTCAATGGTAAAATAGAAAGTGGCCTTTTGAAGTATGCAACAACGAAGCAAGTGTTAAAGGTGTACATATGTTGATGTTCTCAAAGAAAATCCAAGTTTAAGGTAAGTTCATCTTAAGCTAGTGTTTATTTGAATCCCAGAAAACAGCTGATCGTGTGATCTCAGCAAGATCCTGCTTTACTAGGCCACTGCTTGATCTGTGTGAATGCTTAGTGTATCCTTAAATGGGTTTTGTTTCAAATTGACTTCCTTTTGAGCAGGGTTTCCAAGTGGGGTTCACTGCTGAAATGTAAATGCTGAACTGAGCAATAAAAAAATAAATAATTATGTTTGTTGAAATGTAATAGGAGAAACTCACCGCAATGTTTCTCATCACTGTTGTCGCCACAGTCATTCACTCGGTCACAGACAAAGAACTGAGGCCTACAAAGGCCATTACTGCAAGTGAACTGTTCGTCACCACAGTCTGAAACATTAAAAACACATACTGAATAATGCAAAATTTATGTGAAACATCACCTAACTTTGTCAGATATTAGTACAATGTATGATGTCTTGAAAAGGTTATTTCAAATAACAGATTTTCAAGTATTCCCAATTTCAATGGCAAATGATAGGTAGCAAACAGGATGCAGAATTATAATTCAAATCAGAAGTTAAGGAAACAGCATTTATTTGTATTTTTTTCAGTATGAATTAACTTCCTATTTCCAGAAACATTTAATGATTTCAAAAAGGATCAAAACATAGCATTCATTTTATGAACCAAAAACACCTAAATTCTCAGAATGCTATAAATTATAATTACTTATAAATTTAATTTATAATATTTAATATAATAAATACACAATAAATATAACTGTTCAAATTTTGATGTTAATGTTCTTATTAAGTTATCTGAAAACAATGAGGTGCTGTTTGGCAAAATATTCATTGGTTTATTCCAAACTTAATTAGGAGGAATCTCTCCAATCAGTTGAAGAAAACAAAGTACTTGTAAACAATATAGATACTGATCTATATATTACGGAATAAATCAACATAATTCAATTATTGATGCAATTATTTATCATTAATTTTGACTGATGAATTATCTGTGTTGTGCATCTTCCTGTCATTCCAAATAAATATCCCGTCGGACAGGGCTATTCCAATTCAATCTCTAATTAATAAATTGAAAGGTATAAACTAAATGTTACAACATCCTGACTGGGGTGAGACTTACTGCAGTTTCTCTCATCACTCATGTCTTCGCAGTCGTTCCACCCGTCACAGTGCTGCTGTTTTGTGATACACAAGCCTGAGGTGCAGGCAAACTGATCAGGACAAGCTGGAGAAGAAAACAGGAAGACAGCCAGGACTCAACGCAAGAAGAAGTGAAGGAGAGTTCTAATGATATGAATAATATGATCTGTCTGTTTGAAATATTCCTGGATCAAAAACTGATCACTGCATTTAGATGGTTATATTGAAACACTGGGCTTACGTACGGTTTACAGGGTCATAGGCGGTGTAAATGATCCTGAATCCCTTATCAGTGTAGGATTCATCTGAATGGAACTTCACTTCCAAGGTATTGGCGGGGCTAGAGAGCACAAGTCTACGTCTCTCCCCACAATACCTTCAAAAAAAAAAAAAAAAAAAAAAAGAGGAAGGAAAGAGGTGTTAATAAAACAAAGGCTAAGAAATCACCAACAGAAACTAAACAACTAAAAAGGATAACCAGAACAACAACAAAAAGAATGGCCAACAGACTGCTCCTCTGGTTTAAAGATACAGTAAATTGAGCTTTGTGCCATTTTATAGATTGTCAGGAAGCTGACAAGAAACAATGAAATCTTTCTGGCTGTCATGGCAGGACAGATGACAGAACTTACTTTTTTCCCAGCACCTCTATGTAGTCTTTGTGACAGGTGTTAGTGTCCACCCCTGGCTCTTTCACACGGAACATACTGAACTCAATCTTTATTCTTTTGCCAGCAGGAACCTGCAGAATCCACATGATAGTGTTCAGGGTTATTTTCAAAAAGACATGAATCAACAAACACTTCAAAACGAATAGTTCATCAAAATATGAAAATGTTCATTACCATCATATTGTTCTAATCGCATATTATTTCTGTTCTTTTGTGAAACACAAAATGAGATGTTAGGCAGAAACACTATGCAGAGATGTTAGCTGTTTCCCGGAAAAATAGAAAATAATAAAAACAGAGAACCAATATTACATCAAATTAAGAAATACTTGAAAACTGAACTCAAAACTGGTTCTCGTTCTGGAGCCAGAACGTGTTCTCGGCCAGGCGAACTGGAGCCTGTCTCGAACAGGCTGCATGTTTCCTTGAGGAACGAACGGTGATGTAGTGCTACTATGTGTTGTTTATCTGAATATAACCAGTCTAAAAAAACTTTGAGTGTCCCGGTTTGTGCAGGCTACACTTCTGTTTTGTTGTTCACAGCACCGAGAGTGATTCTAGCGCACCAGCAGCTCACATAACCTGCCCGTACTCTCATTGGTCTAAATTGAAACTGAAACCCTAAATTCACTCGCTCTCTTGCACACTGGGTCTTTCTCTCGCGCGTGAGACAGCGGCAGCATTTCTCCGCCCCCGCTCATCGGCTCCGTTCAAGATCAGCAATTTATTAAGAATCGGCACGGAAGCCCCTTTTTTGCAGTGGAAATGCGTGGAGCGGTTCGAGCAGACACAGACTGGGAACCCGCACCGGAACAGTGTCGGTGGAAAAGGGGTATCTGTTAGTAAACAAAAAAAGTCAAACAGTGTTGTGAAGCTTACATTGATGTTCCACTTGCAGTCCACCAAAGGAGGGTAGAAACTAGGGTAATGCGGAGAGGTGAAGTTTCCTTTGGAAGCAGTCAGATCTGCTCCACAGCTCACAGCTAGAAATGAATATGGTGGGAGGGGGAATGAACGGGAAAAAGTTATTAAGAAACCAACATGAAACACTTTCAAGTCAATTCAACATTCTTTTTCAAGTTTCAAGGCTGCTTTAAGTCAGACGCTGCGAGTGTTTACATGAGCAATATCACACGAGTAGCAGTGCAATATGGCTGTATATCAGCACGGCTGTGATTCGGCCGTCACAGCGTGCACAGCTACGAGTGTGGTATTACGTTTATTCGTATTATTACGTAACAGTTCAAAGGCACAAGTGAGTAATTAAATAAGAAACAACAACGGAGGTTAAAAACCCTCTTTTGTGCAGAACTACTTCCACCATGGATTCAAATCTCAAATTGACAGTTTGACAGTTGAGCCCAAGCCTCCGTTACCAATTCTAAAATGTCACTTTAGAACTAGTAACGGAGGAATGTTGAGTCGCTTCATTGAAGCTTATTGTATTATGTAGAGTATTATGCTATTATGAGAGATAGAGAGAGATCGACTAAACAAATGTATTACCTGCATCTTTGCTAGCATCTAATGCCAAAACATTAATGTAACTTTCACTAAAGTCCATATCACGATCACTAACGGACCATTTCTCAATACTAAACACAGCATATTATTTGTATAAAATATTTAATGAACAACAATATTTAAATTAATGACAAAAGCCATTATAAAAGACAATAAGAAATAAACAAGCAAACAATTCAGTCAAACGTACAAAAGTAGCACTCTAGTGGGCTACATGATTTAAGTGAAATATAGCCTAAATATAAACTTATCAAACGTAATTAAAGACCAAAGATTGCCAGTTTGATATACCCCAAATGGATTATATCTCATGTTTAACCACTATCTACATAAGAGCCAACAGCAAATTCCCGAAGGACTGGCCAAGATGAAGCTGTTCTCTGCAGGTACATGAGCGCTGAACGGCCACTGATGGCCTGGAGCTCGCATCTGCGAAAGCGCCTAAACATATTGTAAAATAGGCACTATGATTATATATTACTCACATATTTGAGGTCTAAATAACTACATTCTAGCCTTCAAAATTCTTAAAACTACATTTTGTGACAAAACAACAGTAGTATTTGTAAAAAACATGGTGGATTTGCTCGACCGCCGTGACAGTCGCAGCAAGCGGAGTGATACAAACGGTGAAACTGCGCTGATACTGGGGAATTATTGCACGGCTCTCAGCCAATCAGATTCGAGAACCAGAAAGAACTGTTGTATAAAAAGACTTAATCTGAACTGGATGATGACTTTATAAAATGTTAAGCATTTGTACAGAATGATTACAAGTTTTACCAGTAGAAGCAGGAATGGCAGAGTAAACCGCTTTGAATCCTGGTTTCCGGACCACGTCTGTGACCAGGTTGACAAGCATGATGTTACCAGAAGAATCAACCTCAAGAGGATTTGTAGGAGGGCGAAGTCCACACTGTCTGTGATGGAAAGAGTGTCAGAACTGTGACAACTATATAGAAGAGCATTGTATTATTGCACACCTGTATGGATTATAACCCGTGAAGAGAGTATTATCAATATGTTTGTTCCATGAAAGACAATATAATATAAATATAGCTGTGACCAGCCAATAGCGGGGCCAAGCGCAAGAAGAGGATAAGACATGCCAACATGGCTGGGAGTGTCAGACCAACTGCAGCAAGTAGCAATTAAAGACATTTAAAGATGAATTTAGGCAAAATGGCTGAAAAAATCATATACAGTAACTAAACATTTTATGGATTATCACTTTCAACCAAAAGGTGGTGCTGTCTCGAAACCTTTTGAGTACCTTCAGGGCATGGTGCCGATGACTTGTACCAAGTTTCATAACGATACACTAATGTGTTCATAAAGTATAAAGTTTTATATCACAATACTGTATTGAAGTCAATGGCAATTTCATGTTTTGTTCTATTATAGTGCCAACAAGAGGCAAAATCCCGCATTTTTTGTCAAAATTGTGTCTAATTTGGTGAAAATATCTAATTTCGTTTTGGAGTTATTGACATTTATATGTATAAACACATAAAAAAAGACCCACACCTGACTTTGTTTGCATTTTCTTGCCACTTACTCTTAATATTTTGTAAACAACGACCTATGTTTCCAAACATCCTACGTGGTTTTGTCTAGATCAGTTTAACGGTTTCGGAGATATTGGCAAATGTTTTTAAAGCACTAAATCATAACGCTACACAAACAGTAAGGCGAAACCTTGCATGTTTGGTATCGTTAGACTCAGAAAGGATTCAGGAACCTAAGGAGATGACTCCCGTGAAAATAAGTCAACCACACCCAGAGTTATAAGCATTTGATAAATAAATTGTGCCACTAGGTGGTGCTGGTTTGAGACTTCTCAGACTCCTTTAGGGCATCGTATTGATGACCCATACCGAGTTTCGTAACGATACGTTCATGTATTCATAAAATACAGTATTTTGGTACAAAATTCAAAATGGGATATGGGAAATTTATGGGATATTTCCCATGATATGGGAAAATTGGATATCAGTTGACTCGGCATGACACCCTGAATCTAACGAGACCACTTTTGTGATTTTTGGACAAATCGTTCAGAAGTTGTAAGCAAAAATAGCCATTTTTTGTATCTCCGGACCAGTAGGTGGCGCTGCGCCGAAAAGCAGCATATAGCCTCAAGTCATGCTTGTGATGACATGTACCAAGTTTGGCCTGAATGCGATAAAGAGTTGCGGAGATCCAGCCTTAAGTCTGTTTTCGCAAAAAAATTCCTTGAAAATAAGTCAACCAAACCCAGAGTTAAGCATTTGAACATTTTATTTTTCCACTAGGTGGCGCTGGTTCAAAACTTATCCGGCTCCTTCAGGACATTGTACTGTTGGCCCATACAGAGTTTCATAATGATAGGTTCATGCGTTCTTAAAATACAGCATTTTGGTAGAAAATTCTAAATGGCCGACACCTAAAATGGTCGATAGGCCAATATCAGTTGACTTGGCATGACGTGCCGATTCCTACAAGAATTTTTTTATGATTTTTGTGATTTTTGGACAAACCATTTAGAAGTTCTAAGCAAAAATAGCCATTTTTCATATCTCCGGACCAGTAGGTGGCACTGCGCCGAATCGCAGCATCTAGCCTCAAGTCATCCTTAGGATACGATAAAGCATTGCGGAAATACAGCCTTACGTCTGTTTTAGCAAGCGCTACGTACAAGTAAATTTTTTGTAACTAAACTAATTAGTTTGTGTGTTATTCGATAACGGCTGGGATTATCAAAAAATATTTTAATAACTTTTTGCCCGCATTGTCTGAAGAAGATTGGATTAAATTTCATGAAAATCAGACAAACCGTCTAGGAGGAGTTCGAAAAAGAAGGTTTTTCAGAGAATTCAAAATGGCGAACCAATTTTCATGATGGAAAATTACGTCATAGGGTGCAATCGAATGGTCTTTTTTGTTTCTAGCCCTTATGGTTCAAAAGTTGAAACTTTGGACAGTTGGTGGTGCTAGAGGGATTGAGTTAGAGACTCCAAATTTGCTATGGTGGCAGTTCAGACTGTCCTCTATCAGTGTGCCAAATTTCTTAATTTTCCCGCAAGCAGTTATGGGCTGCCATAGACTTCCAGAAGCAGCAGAAGAAGCAGAAGAATATTCTGCACCTTTGGTGCTTGGCCCCTAAATATGTGCTACAAGTGCATTCTTTCAGCCTTTATGAGTATACAAGCCTGTAGATGACAGATATGAACTTTAAGGTATGGACAACAACTTATTTAATTAAAGGGGGTCTTTAAGATCATAAATTCCGTCAAAGATGTCCAAACTTTGTACCTCACTAAATTAAATAAAATCAAAATTCAATTACAGAGTCAAAGTCAAATGGCAAAAAACAGTTTAGAAGCCTTACTGACACACAGAGAGAGAGAGAGAGAGAGAGAGAGAGAGAGAGAGAGAGAGAGAGAGAGAGAGAGAGAGAGAGAGAGAGAGAGAGAGAGAGAGAGAGAGAGAGAGAGAGAGAGAGAGAGAGAGAGAGAGAGAGAGAGAGAGAGAGAGAGAGAGAGAGAGAGAGAGAGAGAGACCTGGGGCATAACAACATTATTAAGAACTGAATGGCTCTGTGTCACTGTATGGCTGAGCAGGTGGGTATTATGTTCAGATCCCACTGGCTTTAAGATACAGTTTGCGACCTATACACTTCATGTGATTTGTTGTGTAGCATAAATACACCAAGAGAAGAAAAGAAAAATAAGCGCTCCTTTCCTAAAGCCTGTGATAAGGCGACAAAAAATTGGCATGTATCTGAGAGGTGCTAGAGAGAGGTCTTAACAAGCCAATCTTCAGCTAGAAGCCTGAGGCCAACCATGAAAAATGAAACTGAATTGAAAAAAAGTCAAGTAACCGCTGCCCAGCGATGAGGGGGCTTTGTCCTTATAAAAGTATAAAAGATAGTGCTATATTTCCTAAACACTATGGTTTAAAAGTTTGTGGTGAGTATTTTTTATTTTTTTTAAAGGGGGGGTGAAATGCTATTTCATGCATACTGAGTTTTTTACACTGGTAAAGAGTTGGATTCCCATGCTAAACATGGACAAAGTTTCAAAAACTAAGTTGTACGTTTGAAGGAGTATTTTTGTTCCAAAAATACTCCTTCCGGTTTGTCACAAGTTTCGGAAAGTTTTTTTCGAGTATGGGTATGTGTGACGTCAGATGTAACGGAATTTCCTTATATGGGTCCTAAGGGCACTTCTCCGGTAAGATCGCGGCCGCGCGCGCACTCGTAGACTAGAGCAAGAGAGTGAAAGCAGTTCGCCATCAAAGCGCCCTGCCTGGCTTTTGGGAAGTCAATGTCACCAAAGAAGTGTGTTTTTGGTTGCCAGGGCAAGACAACCCTGCACAGATTCCCAAAGAACCCAGCGTTAAGGAACCCGTGGATGGAGTTTGTTTTCCTGAGCATAAACGGAGTTGTGTAAGACTGTTGTTCCCTGCATTTCGACGATGATTGTTTTATAAACAAAGCCCAGATCCACGGATTTGCAGATCGTCTAATGCTTAAGGATCGAGCAGTCACAATGATAAAGGTTCGCGGTCGTGCGTTGGAACCGGACGGTGAGTAAAACTGTTTGTTGAACAAATGTCTCTGTGTGTTGTCACTAGCTTGGCGCGTTAGCACAGCTAAGCTTCCCACACGGCCCGCCCCCAGCCGCTCGTTTTTTTCCGGAAAGACTCGGTACAGCCTATCTTTCTGTTAAAAATGTAATAAAACAAAAGACTTTTTGGAGATATGAAGGATGCAATATTACTCTATAGGTACTCAAGATTAACAGGAGATTGAGTGAAAATGAGCATTTCACCCCCCCTTTAAATGAATATTTATGTATATGAATAATACTTTTATTCAGAAAAGACTAATTAAATGGATCAAAAGTGGCAGTAAAGACTTTTGAACATTCTATTCTCAAAGAATCCACAAAATTCCACAAAAACAAAGCAGCTGCAGCACAGAAATGTTTCTTGAGCACCAAATCAGCATTTTAGAATGATTTCTGAAGGATCATGTGGCACTGAAGACTGGAGTAATGATGCTGAAAATTCAGCCTTGCCATCACTGAAATAAATTACATTTCAAAATATAAAATGTTTATTTTAAATCATAATAATATTTCACAATATTACTGTTTTTTGATCAAATCAGTGCAGGTTTGGTGAGCAGAAGAGAGAGAGGAAAAAAAAAATTTAAAGCTTTTTTTTTTATCATTTTAACTTAATTTAAGGTCCCTCGATGTGTGTTTTTAAATTTTTTAAGGTGGGAAAAATGGGTTATTTTGCTCAATATAGTGAGGAAAATTTCTCAATGCTTAATCAAAATGCTTAAGTGCATTCAGCATTACAATGTAGTCACAATATTCAGAGTTAAACTACCGGTACGCTAATTTTTTTTGTTAAATCAATAGAATGTCACAGATTCTTTTAATAGAGGATAGCTGGTGTGGTGGATTTTTAATAGATAAAATATTAAACTGTATATCAAACTAACCATGTCTCTAACATCTAACCTTATTTCCTTTTCAGGCCTAACATGATAACACTTTGAAACACAATGTACTAAAATGTTCTGTCCTGTGTTTTTGAATGTTGTATGTTGTGTGAGTGTAAAAATAACACATTTGAGAATTGAAACTAGACAGATGACAAAATTTGAACCTTGTGATTAACAATGAAGTAATCATTAAAACAAATCAAATCAAATTGTGGGGAAATTATGTAATGCAGTATGACATTTTTGCCATACCTCCTTATTCTATAAAAACTGTTGTATTCTTTTAGCTGGTGGGATTCTCAATGGAATTTGTCTGAGATCCTCCGGCCTTGCTTCTTCTTGGGGGAAATTCTCTGAGAACTACTCGAGAGATCCTCCGGCCAAGATTAACCCCTTAAACCCTAAGCGTCCCGCCGGCGGGACGGCACCCCATGAAAAAAATTCATAATCAAATTACTAAGCAACCACTGAATGATATGATACAAAATAGGTATCATTTTAAAGCTTAGAATCTCAGCTTTTCAATGCACCTATACATTTTATCCAACTATTAAAAGGTGCTGAGTTATTCCTTTAGAACGGATTATACCGCCGGAGGGCGCCCCCTAGCTATGGAAAAAATTAATTGTCATATTTTTCAAAACTACTGCATTGATCAACACAAAATAGGCATCATTTGAAAGCTTAGAGTCTAAACTTTACAATGAATGTAGCCATTATGATTATCTCCAAAGTAGTGCTGAGTTATTTGCTGATAAAATGATTTTTTTTTAATACATAATTTATGAGGAAGAGGAAATTATTATGTACTGCAATGTGTCAAAAACATCATACTGCTCAGATAGTCTTGTGTCATATGTCATTTGAAAGGTCTCAATGAGTAGAATACAACAAGCATAATTGTTTCAGGCTTTTACTAAACTTGAGCAAGGTTTTTGTAAAATAAGCCCCTCAAGAGACCCATGGGTAAACCATATATGGATGCTGAATTTTAGACACATTTCCGCTTGTAACTTCATGAAACATGCTCCGATTGTGGAAAATGACACATCATTATTTACAGCAGATGCTTACAATTAAAATGAGTCCAAACTCAACGTAATCCATCACTCAGAACTAAAGATATTCCTCATGGAGTTCTAATTCACAAAAAATACACAAACGCACGTAGCCAAGCGAGGTAGCTTAGACTTGGCCTTTTTACTCGTATCTTCATGAAACATACATCGATCATGAAAAATGACACATCGTTATTTACAGCAGGAGCTCATGATTAAGACGAGCCCAAACTCATCAGTCAGATCTAAAGATATTCTTCATGGCGTTCTAACACAGAAAATACCAAAGACGTACCTAGCCAAATATATACTCATGAAGCACTCGCGTTTGGTCTTTACTTATAACTTCACGAAGCATGCACATATCGTAGAAAAATGCACATCATTATTTTCAGCAGACTCTCACGATTAAAAAGAGCCCAAACTCAGCATAATCCATCACTCATATCTAAAGTTATGCCTCGTGGAGTTGTAACACAAATGCGCACATAGATCTTTATTATAGATGTAGCACTTATGTCGCGTTCTAACTCATAACTCAATGAAGCATGCATCAATTGTGGAAAATGGCACATCATTATTTACAGCAGAATGTTACGATTAAAAAGAGCCCAAACACACCATAATCCATCACTCAGGTCTAAAGATATTCCTTATAGCGTTCTGACACAAAAAAATACCAGAGGCGCACCTATGAAGTAGCAATAGCAGTGATGCTATGTTGTTTTGATGTGACGTTTCAGCTCATAACTCAATGAAACATGCATAGATTGTGAAAATTCGAACATCTTTATTGACAACAGATTCTCACGATTACAAAGAGCCCCTTTGATCACGAGATATTCCTCACGAAGTAATGCATACTTGGCTAAAAAACAAGTCTCTCATCCTTCTGGGGAGCAAAGTGTTTTCCAATTTTCCCGGAACCGTCCGCGCTCGTTTTCAAACGTGGAATAACACAAAATATGTATCATTTTAAAGCTTAGAATCTCAGCTTTTTAAAGAATCTAACCACTTCGATCAACTCTGAACGAGTGCTGACTAGTCTCTCTAAACCGGAGTGTACCGCCCGTGTGCGCCACCCATGGCGCCCCCTAGCTGCGAAAATATTCATTATCATATTTTTCAAAAATATTGCCTTGCTTCAAACAAAATTGGTGTCATTTGAAACCTTAGAGTCTGAACTTTACAGTGAATGTAGCCTATTTGAAAAACTCCAAAGTATTGCTGAGTTATTTGCTGATAAAGATATAAAAAAAAATTCATAATCTATAAAATACTTTTTTGTACTATGTACTGCAATGTGTCAAAAACATCATACATCTCACGAAACATTCAAAAATCGTTGAAAATGGCACTTCATTTTTTACAGCATATTCATACAATTAAAATGAGCCCAAAATTAACTTTATCTATTGCTTTTATGACAAGATATTCTTCATGGTGAAACACTATAAAAAATGCCCATGAGGGGGCGTCAAGGTCTCAACAAAAATGCTATCTTGGTTCCAAAGGCTGTAACGTTTGATTACTTTATCCAATCACCACAAAATTTGATCCAGATGCAGCTCATATGTAGAGGGACTTCCCCAAAAAAGAATTTTCCTCCTACCTTATTTCCTTCCTGAGTTATTCCATGTCAAATAAGAAAGATATGCATTATCATTATAAAAATTATATTTATTTTTTGTCTTTTATCAGCAGTTTCTCGGCAGAAGAATGTCCAAATGTAATTTAATTTATATTTTCAAAAAATGTGAAAAGTGTTCTTTCAAACGATACCTACCTTTTGACTCTCCTTGCTATAGTTTTGAAGTTATGAGTCTTTAGTTTTGTGTATGTCACTCAGAAAACTCTTTTTTTTTATTGCTTTCCTAATGTGTGAGGACTAAACAAAAAGGCTACCTTTGTTCCAAATGCTGTAACTTTTGAGTACTTTATGCGATCACCACAAAATTTGATTCAGATGCAGCTCACATTTAGGGGTACTTCCCCAAAAAAGAAAATTTGTGCTACCATATTTCCTCCCCGAGTTATTGCATGTCAAACAAGAGAGATATGCAAAATCATAAAAAAATTATGTTTTTTTTTTTGTATTTATCAGCAGTTTCTCGGCAGGAGAATATCCAAATGTAATGTAATTTATATTTTCAAAAAATTTGAAAAGAGTTCTATCAAACGATACCTACCTTTTGACTCTCCTTGTTATAGTTTTGAAGTTATGAGTCTTTACTTTTTTGTGTCACTCAGACAAAAAAACTCCAAAAATGGCTCAGGGTTTAAGGGGTTAAAGCATTTAAAGGACATTTGCTAAGGTCTGTTTGTCGATTATTCCTGCGCAGGAAGAAAGCTAGTTAGGGAAGCAAGTTAGTTAGGTGGACTATTTATTAAGCGTCGATTGGAGAAGTTAAAGGGGGGGTACAATGGTGTTTCATGTATTCAGAGTTGTTTACAGTGTTAAAGAGATGGATTCTCATGCTTAACATGGCCAAAGTTTTTTAAAAATATTTTGGACGAATAACGGAGAATTTCTGTGCCGAAAATCTTACTTCCGGGTTGGTACAAGTTTCGGCTGTTTTTTTTTTGACCGTGGATCTAATGACGTAGACCAGAGTGGAACTCCTTATATGAGCATTTCTCCCGGAAAAGCGCGGCCGCGCACACGTCAACCAGAGGAGAGCGAGACCGCGCACCTCAACGCGCTTCAACAGGAAATCATCGGCAGCGCTGCATAGTGTCTCCAAAGTGTTTTTGGTGAGGGAAAGCTTACCAAAGAACCCAGCGTTAGGAACAGTGGATGCAGAAACGAGTTGTGTAGACTGTTTGTTCCCTGCATTTCGACGATGAATGTTTTATAAACAAAGCCCAGATCGACGGATTCTCTCTATGGCTCTGGCTTCGCCCACACGGCCCGCCTCCAGACGCTCGGTTTTTTCCGGAAAGACTCGGTACAGCCTATTTTCTCTTATAAATATAATAAAACTAAAGACTTTTTGGAGATATGAAGGATGCAATACTACTCTATAGGTACTCAAGATTAACAGGAGATTGAGTGAAAATGAGCATTTCACCCCCCCCTTTAAGAGGAATGTCGATTGGAGACAACCCAGGTAGACTATAGAAAGGAAATGTCGATCGGAGACAACCCAGGTAGACTTACAATAGAAAGGGAATGTCGATTGGAGACAACCCAGGGATTGTCAATTGGAGACAACCCAGATAGTTAGGTTTAGCGAAAAATCTACGACACTGGTATTTAACTATGTATATGGTATATGTTATGACAGGAAGTCAAATCTGAGGTTTGAAAGCTGCATATACTCACTTTGTGATGGCGCGGGTGCTGTCAGGACTGAGAGAGTCGTAGATGGCCACATAGTCATTGGCACAGTCATCCTCGATGTGGAAGGTCTTGAATTTGACAATGATGGAGTAGCCTTTAGGGGCACGAATCTGCCACTGACATCGGGAGTGAGCTGGGTATTTATTAGGGTGTTCGGGAGATGTAAATTCTTTGCTGGTCGTTTCAGCAACAAGACTGTAAAAGCATTTCTCTGACAACAGAAACAAGAAAAGTAGAAAGATCTGATCTTTGCTGCATGCTAGTATCTACATTCAAACCATGTACTCGACAGTTACTTCAGATGAGTGCTTGTGTAATTGTATTTGCCTAAATGAGCAGTATACAACATATGCAGATCCCACAATGCAATTTATTTATGGAAATGGAATTTGCGTTCTTATTCTAAAAAGTCATATACTTGCATATGTTGAAAATATGTGGAAATACACAGTGAAAGTTCTAGCATATTGAGGGGAAGGTCAAGAGTGCATAATAACTGCCTCTTGCTGATGATGGAGAAAATTGGAACAAGCACATGCTAAAACTAACTTGAGGAATAGTGGCAGGCAGAACAATGGACATTATATCTGCTTAGGAACAGAAGGGTATGTGCTCAGCAGAGATATGAAATCAACCAATCATAATGAAGTAAACATGTAACCTTTTAATCATGCTATTTTTATAAATTCTTTCAAGGGATGAATATTTGTGAATTTTTCTCTCTGTTGTCGTGACTGACTCTTTGCCCTCTTCATCAATTATCTTTTTTCCCATTTGTGGTAAGAGTAATCTGGATTCGGGTCTGGTTTATCAAGTGAGGCGGGACTTGATGTTGTCAACCCGGAATTGATCAATAGAATATGGCCGTTGCAAAATTAAATAGAGGCATATTTGATCAATCACTGTGTGTAATGTCCCAACTCTAACCAAACAGGACCACAAAGTAACACCCAAAACGCCACCATAAGCACAGAATTAAAAATTAAATGTTCTGAAATCGTTATCTTGCTGTTAATTATTGTCGTCATGTTGAATATTTATGATCAGAAATGCTGTTGTGCGGTGGGAACCCCAAGGACAAACACACATGCACTCAGTAGACTGTAATGTGGAATAAAACCACACCCAATCAGAAAGCAAGCTGATGGAAGATCTCCATTTCTTCTTGCCAGTCGTCCGCCATGTTTGTTTACTCTAAAGTCACGTTTGACCTCAAGAGATTTTGCGAGATTTCCAGTTCTCACAGACGGGACTCTGGTTGTTTGTGAATGGAATCTGTTAGTGCGTGTTGTCTTGGTCATATTGTGGCACTCCAAACAACAAACAAAACTTAAATCGATGATTTTTTTTAATCGTCATGTTCGTGGTCTCAAATTTAGAAAATCTGATTAGATTTGAAAGATCTTTCAATGTGGGCCAGCCTTTAATTGAAGTAAAACGGGTCTGTTTTGCTTTCATGTTGACTATAAAGCCATAACAAATTTCAATGCACTTGCAGTTTAATTCAGATAGTTTAAACATTTGTATATAAGTGCTGTTGAAGAGTTGTACATTTGCTTTCTGTGGTAGAAAAACAGGTTTTTGAGATCTTGTGTGTTGTGCACAGTAAGGTAAGTGGAAGGGAAAGCGAGCGAGAGACAGAGTGAGCGTGAGATGGAGGCGGGCAGGCATTTTTCAGTGAGTGACAGGAGAGAGCACGGCAACCCAGGTGGAAAATTACAGTGCAGCGGTGACTGAAATGGGACACACTTTACTCACTGGATCTGGGGTCCCTGGCCATCCGAGGGTCTGTGGCTGCAGAGACAGAGAGAGAGAGAGAGAGAGAGAATGATGCATGCTGTCCTTTTTTCAGTCCTCTTTCCTTCCATTTTCCACAGGCCTGTCAGACATTCTGTTCCTTCTCCTCCACCCCTCACCTTGACTGCGACGTTCACAAATACCAGTCTCTCACCTCACTACAGCGACATGAGTCTCCGTACAGATATATAATTTTAAGCAGGGCACTGAGGTGTCACTCAGGCCTGCTGCTCTCGTGTATATAATGCAAATGGGGACTGGAGAAGAACAGACAGTAACAGCTTTTTTTTTGTAGAAACAGAGAATTACTCTGTTGCATTGAGCCGCACATTGGAGGCAAGTCCCTACTGTTATCTAGAAAGTTATTAAAAAGCATCAGCACTCCTAAAGGAGCCATTCCAATTAGTTTTTTCATTTATATACGTTAGTTGTGGTATTTTGCTACAAAAACAGTCATAATGTAGTTTTCAACAACCGTTTTCAATTTAATCTTCCTTTATTCACACTAATTATTGCACTGTGACTCTGAGAAGCAAATATGCTCTTTCTTTGTAATTAGCAATCATCTTACGTGAAGCGGTGATGTCGCTGGAAGTGATTGCGACGCTCCCGAAGCGTTTGCCCTCCTGTCGGATGTTCTTTTGCAGAGCCTCGATCACACGCTGCTCTGTCAGCTCTGGGACGATCTCCTGGTCCATCTCAGGAACATCAAACTGAGACCAATGATACGCTAAGGTTCCTTCACTGCAGATGAATGATACTGACATATTATTGAATGAAAGTAAAAACAACTAGATTTTTTGTGGTACTTGCCTATGTAAAACTCACTGTCAAAAGCTAGGCTATTGTGTGTTGTTGTCAGGGTGTTTCTATGCAGCTGCTAAGGTGTTTTTTTTAATGGTTTTAAGGCTGTTGCTATGCCGTTGCTAGGGTGTTCTGGGTGGTTTCTTACTGACCCAAATAAAAATGAGCCCATTATCTATGATACTCTGATTCAGTGTAATGAATTTTTGTCCTGTTTTTATGGTCCCTTACCCTGAGTATGAGCAACAGTAATAGTTGAACTGGAAATTAATAATTTGTATTCTATTAGGGTGTTTTTTTTAACCCAGATTCTACAAGACTTGTAATTTATCTCTATCAGCGAAACCACTAAGCATTAAAATCAAGACATAAAGAATGATCTATTCTTTAATTTAAAAACTATTAGATTTAGAGAGTGTGCTATAAATCTAGCTTTGTCTAGATCAGTGCTCTTTGGCTCAGCTGTACCTGAAGGCAGTGATGACAGACTTGGTGTAGTATTTGGAAAGTAAAGGATCTCTGGTGAATGTATTGTTCATCTGAAAAAGAAACAGTAGATTATTATTTAGAATAATATTTTTTTTACGAAATAAATGACCAATATATGCAGTAACAGCACAACATGTAACAACCCGTTTCACAATACAATCATTTCAAATGAATCAGATCTAACAAAAGTATTTGTTTATATAATAATGTGTGTGTGTGTGTATACATGTATATACACTACTGGTCAAAAGTTTTAGATCGGTAAGATTTTTTATGTTTTGAAAAGAAGTCTCTTCTGCTCACCAAGGCTGCATTTATTTGATAAAAAAAAAAAAACAATAAAAAAATATTATGACAATTTAAAATGACTTTTCTATTTTAATATATTTTAAAATGTAATTTATTCCTCAGATGAAAGCTGAATTTTCAACATCACTACTCCAGTCTTCAGTGTCACATTATCCTTCAGAAATCATTCTAATATGCTGATTTTATGCTAAAAAAAACATTCATTATTATTTTAAATGTTGAAAACAGTTGTGTACATTTTTTTTTTCAAAATTCTATGATGAATAGAAAGTTCAAAAGAACAGCATTTATTTAAAATAGAATATTTTCTAACATTATAAATGTCTTTACTGTAACTTTTGATCAGTTTGAATAAAAGTATTGATTTATTTTATTTCTTTCCCCCAAAAATAAAATTAAAATACTTACTGACCCCAAACTTTTGAACGGTAGTGTTTAATGTTACAAAAGCTTTCCATTTCAGATAAATGCTGTTCTTTTGAACTTTCTATTCATCATAGCATCATGAAATAAAAATGTAAAAAACTGTTTTCAACATTGATAATAATCATAAATGTTTCTTGAGCATCAAATCATCATATTAGAATGATTTCTGAAGGATCATGTGACACTGAAGACTGGAGTAATGATGCTGAAAATTCAGCTTTGATCACAGGAATAAATTACACTTTACTGTATATTCACATAGAAAACAGCTGTTTTAAATTGTAATAATATTTCACAATATGACTGTTTTTGTTTGTATTTTTAATCAAATAAATGCAGCCTTGGTGAGCAGAAGATACTTTTTTTAAAAACATTAAAAATCTTACCAATCTAAAAACTTTTATGCATGCATGCATGTATATGTATATATGCATGTATATGTATATACAGTGAGGAAAATAAGTATTTGAACACCCTGCTATTTTGCAAGTTCTCCCACTTAGAAATCATGGAGGGGTCTGAAATTGTCATCGTAGGTGCATGTCCACTGTGAGAGACATAATCTAAAAAAAAAAAATCCAGAAATCACAATGTATGATTTTTTAACTATTATAGTATATATTTTTTAACTAAATAAGTATTTGAACACCTGAGAAAATCAATGTTAATATTTGCTACAGTAGCGTTTGTTTGCAATTACAGAGGTCAAACGTTTCCTGTAGTTTTTCACCAGGTTTGCACACACTGCAGGAGGGATTTTGGCCCACTCCTCCACACAGATCTTCTCTAGATCAGTCAGGTTTCTGGGCTGTCGCTGAGAAACACGGAGTTTGAGCTCCCTCCAAAGATTCTCTATTGGGTTTAGGTCTGGAGACTGGCTAGGCCACGCCAGAACCTTGATATGCTTCTTACAGAGCCACTCCTTGGTTATCCTGGCTGTGTGCTTCGGGTCATTGTCATGTTGGAAGACCCAGCCTCGACCCATCTTCAATGCTCTAACTGAGGGAACTGAGGGAAAATCTCGCAACACATGGCCCCGGTCATCCTCTCCTTAATACAGTGCAGTCGCCCTGTCCCATGTGCAGAAAAACACCCCCAAAGCATGATGCTACCACCCCCATGCTTCACAGTAGGGATGGTGTTCTTGGGATGGTACTCATCATTCTTCTTCCTCCAAACACGTTTAGTGGAATTATGACCAAAAAGTTCTATTTTGGTCTCATCTGACCACATGACTTTCTCCCATGACTCCTCTGGATCATCCAAATGGTCATTGGCAAACTTAAGACGGGCCTTGACATGTGCTGGTTTAAGCAGGGGAACCTTCCGTGCCATGCATGATTTCAAACCATGACGTCTTAGGCCCCATTTACACTGCATGGTTCAAGTGACCTAATTCCGATTTTTTCCTCTCATGTGGCACAGAACGGATATGGCCGGTGAACGTGTAAGCAGGAAAAAAACGCATGGATTCCGATTTTCTCAGATCGGATTCAGGCCTCATTCATATGTGGTAATAAATTGGATATGAATCGGATACGTGCATTTGCGTGTGCCATGTAAGCAGACAAATCGGATATTCCCCAGTAAATGCGAGTACATCATTAAAACAAGTAGCCTACGTCAACTCAGGTGGACACCACCAACTGAGATCACATGACTTATTAAAGGCGCGATGGAGGTCGAAGGCTCCACACAGTGGAGTAATTTTTTCTACACCTTACGACAGCAATGCTTTGCTGACCTTTGAAAATAGTGCGGAAAGCAAAACACTGCATAATTATTGATGCGCGGATGAGCTCCAACATCACCCGAATCCGCAGCCAAAAACAAATCATCCACCCGCCACTCACCCGCACCAATAATTTTCTCTGATTTAAGTAACTGCACCCGATGGTCAAAGTTATTATTCTTATGTGTTGTTATATGCGTGAGGACAAATGGATGATCATCACCTTCAACAGCGGACTCGGCGACGGTTGATGCGCGCAATACAATGATGAATGAGCGCTGCTTTTAAATGAACATTTCTTTAAAACCAAATTTATTTGACAGAATTTCATTTTCTTAATGGCATAAACAGGCTTTACTCCCTTGAAACTTAAACTGGAATGGAACATGCTCTTTTAGAGAATGTAGTTAATATTTTCGTTAATAATGATTTATCTATCCACCCGCTACCCACCCGAAATTAATCCGAATGTTATTTTTATTAGCCTACTTGACCCGCCCGATCCGCGGATTATCCACAGAGCCCCCGCGGATATAACCGCGATCCGCGCATCACTATAATAATTTTGCCTGCTTCTGCATCCATTGCATATCGAGCTGTTTTACTTCATTTTCCGGGCCAGATCGTCTACATTTGGTTGTTTTGACAGTGTATAGTGTAAATGCAAATATCGGATACGGGTCACTTTTAAAAGATGATGTAAGCGGGTCGTCAAAAAAATCGGATATAGTCAGCAAATCGGAATTGGGCATCAAGACCTGCAGTGTAAATGCAGCCTTAGTGTATTACCAACAGTAACCTTGGAAACGGTGGTCCCAGCTCTTTTCAGGTCATTGACCAGCTCCTCCCGTGTAGTTCTGGGCTGATTTCTTACCTTTCTTAGGATCATTGAGACCCCACGAGGTGAGATCTTGCATGGAGCCCCAGTCCGAGGGAGATTGACAGTCATGTTTAGCTTCTTCCATTTTCTAATGATTGCTCCAACAGTGGACCTTTTTTCACCAAGCTGCTTGGCAATTTCCCCGTAGCCCTTTCCAGCCTTGTGGAGGTGTACAATTTTGTCTCTAGTGTCTTTGGACAGCTCTTTGGTCTTGGCCATGTTAGTAGTTGGATTCTTACTGATTGTATGGGGTGGACAGGTGTCTTTATGCAGCTAACGACCTCAAACAGGTGCATCTAATTTAGGATTATAAATGGAGTGGAGGTGGACATTTTAAAGGCAGACTAACAGGTCTTTGAGGGTCAGAATTCTAGCTGATAGACAGGTGTTAAAATACTTATTTGCAGCTGTATCATACAAATAAATAGTTAAAAAATCATATATTGTGATCTCTGGATTTTTTTTTTTTTTAGATTATGTCTCTCACAGTGGACATGCACCTACGATGACAATTTCAGACCCCTCCATGATTTCCAAGTGGGAGAACTTGCAAAATAGCAGGGTGTTCAAATACTTATTTTCCTCACTGTATATATATATATATATATATATATATATATATATATATATATATATATATATATATATATATATATATATATATATATATATATATATATATATATATATATATATATATATATATATATATATATATATATATATATAAAATTACATACATATACATACACACACATATATATATATATATATATAAATAATGTGTGTGTATGTATATGTATGTAATTTTATATATATATATATATATATATATACACACACAGAATATATAGACACATTATATACACACAAACTTTTATGTTAGATCTGATTAATCGATTTGGCAGCACATGATCACCTTTGTAGATATGTCTAAATAAATGATTAGTAATATTTACATTTTAAATCTTTAATAACAAAACAAAGTCAAGATAAATCCTAAAAGGTCCCAAAACAGGCTTCGTAAAGTTTTGCTTTCACAATAAAATATTTGACACTGATCATTGTGGCATTCAGCGCGTAATGTGAACCTAATGAGTCAAGCTTTGTTTATTGGCTCTGCAGGGCAATGGGAAGTTCTTTGTTTGAGGCAGACATAGCTCAGGAGTGCAGTCTTGTGCTTTTCAGCATGATACGGAAGAAATACACAAATCTGATAGAACAACAGTATAACACATCCTTGTCTGTTGAATCAACAGAAATTAATGAACAAGCATGCTGACTGCCTTGCCAGAATATAGTCAGTAACTTTGTCATGAGTCTTTGAAAATAAATATACCATGACAGAAAACAACAGGTTACCATGAGCATAAAGACAAATTTACCCATATTTACCAAAATCAATATATATGGTTCTATATTCCATCCCAACAATATGTGTAAATGCCATTTTTGTGGCATATATGCCACTTCAGATGGGGCTTTATTGCCTCATAAGACACAAACACTTAAATGACTGAAAGTCTACGTACTGATTTTATTTTTTAAATATCAAAATACAGATAATATGGTGCATCTCTAGTGCTCATTATGAAGAGAACAGAAAAAAAACGGAATCACTCTTCAATTTAGAATAAAGGATCTCAAAAGGAAGTCAAAGTTTCCAGAACACTCAAACACTGTCAAAGCAGAAAAGTCTGAGAAGAACAAACCACTCACAATTCCTTCCAGGTCTTTTGCCACTTGTTGGAATTCCGTACTTTCAGGGTTGTCATATACTGGGCTGTACTCCGGCTTGAGAAGCTTCATGTGTCCGCTGTAAACCAGTGTGGATGAGCTGGCTTTCTGAGTGGTGGACTCACCTTCCAATTCTTTGCTCCTGACTGAGAGATGGAAAAATGTTATTAATTAAAATAGTAGGAATTGTACACTACCCATTCAAATGTTTAGGGACAGTAAATGTTTTGAAGACATGAACACTTATTCAGCAAGAATGTATTAAATTGATCAAAAGCGACAGTAAAGACATTTATAATGTTACTAAAGATTTCCATGTCAAATAAATGCACTTATTTTTGTTTTTTTACTGTAAAAATAAATACATCAGATCAGTTCATGATAAAGTATTAGATAAAGGTTGAGCATTTGAGCCCCCACACATTTGAAAGGTAGTATAGGTGTGCAACCTTCTTGATTTAAGAGCAAGTTCCCTAGAGACAATTGGTGAAGCGGTTTACCAACAAAGAGCCACACAAGAAATCCGACGACTGCGGCCACTACCAGCAGGGAAACGACGACCCCCACGGCAATGCTCGCCTTCCGTGCTGATGTCATCTTCTGTTCATTCGTCAGGAAGGTGACCTGCTCATGTGGCCCATTCCCTCTCTACAACAGAAATGAAAGTATTCTTCTGTGAGTGTGTCCTTCAAAAGTAAACATTTAGCTTCTCAGTCAAGCAAATGATACAAAACAACACTAAGAATGAATCGTGAATTCCGCTGGTTTCACTTTAAATGGCTGTAAAGCGCAAGAAAGCGCCAAAAGCGAAAGGGAAGAGGTTAAAGAAATAAAAACATTCATTTTAGTCTACTTGAGACTTCAAATATAGCACAAGGCTTATATAATACTGTTATTTAATTTTGGGTTTTCATTGTATCAAAAAGAGCAGTGCGAACAGTCTAAAACGACTCCTTTTGTGATCCTGCTGTGTAACTTCTGTTCTACTGAAGAAAAACAGCATACTGTATATAAAAACTCTTGTTAGTTGCTTTGCTTAGAGAACATGAAAGCACAAACACATTAAACATTAAATGACATTAAATGTTAATATAAACCACCACATTTGTTAGAAAAATAAATGAAAGTAGCCTCTGGAGGTGCAGCATCTGTAAGAATATTTAATGCAAACTAGCCACTAATGAAAACTATATTTCAGTACCACTTATTTTTGTTTAATCTCATTAAATTTAGACTTAAACATGTCGCAAATTATGCATGAGTAAGCGCAGTATGCCGCCTACACAACAAACCCACTTCCCAAACGGTACAGGAAGAGCTGAAAGAGAAAGATAAACCAAAAACCAAGCTTTTTGATTGTGCTGAAACAAGTCCCACCAGTACTGAATGCTCCAAACTGAAAAAAAAAACATTTTTGAATTGAAATAATGCACATCATGTAAATGCACATCATGTAAATGCACATCATGTAAATGCACATGCACTGTTCTTTGCATCAAAACATGCTGAGACTGGTTTCAATGACCCGTACATTGCAGGATCAAAACTGGTTGGGCCTGTTTCTGTGACCTTGCACAAACAGACAGATATATGACATACTCTATCATCCAGCTCTTGTTTAGAGCATTACATTGTTTGCATGCCTATGTTTAAAGTGTAAGGTGTGAGTTAATATATCTAAGAAGGATTAGAGATTCTGAAGATCTGTCTTAAAGAGACCCTTGCCTGTCCGAAGACAGGAGGTAAATATGTAGTAGCTGAATGGTTTCATGAAGAGCCTTTAGGGGCTTTCACACGAGTATAGGAACTCAGTTATAGGAACTAGCCGCCAGTGCGGTTCCCCAGAGAACACGATTTTCCCTAGAGTCATTTTCCTGGTTGACTTCGCACTCGCAGTAGAAACTCTGAAGTGTCGTAAGCCGGCCGACAGCGAGGTAATTTCAGCGCAACATTCAACAATGGCAACAACTGGAGGTTGGAAGAAGCCGTGATTGGTTGAGAAGTGCCTGGACTTCTATCGCGGTTTTCCCTGTTCGTGGAGTAGGTAAATCTTAACTCTGCGTTTGCACTAGTTTTTAAAAGTGGCGGGTGCCAGAGTTTCGTATGGAATGCGTTCAGCCAATCACTGGTAGTTCCTATTGTGCTGGGTTAGACCCTACTCTGAAGTAGGAGCTAATTTAGTCCCCCCAAAAGGCGTTCTTATAACTAAAATCGTTCCCAGTTCCTGCGGTGCGACACCACAAATATTTATATGAACTATGAAAACGTTTCTCCGGTGAGAAAGCCCCTTTTAACATTCATGAAACCTTTCCATTCCACAAAAGGTTTTTTTATAGTGGAAAAAGGTTCTTCACACTAATAATTTTTTTTTTTTAAGAACTGTTCACTAAAAGGTTCTTTGGGGAAACAAAAATAGTTATTCTATGGCATCACTGTATTTAAAAAAAAAAAAAAAACAAAAAAAAAAAAAAAACTTTTGGATTCTTTATTTTTAAGAAGGTAAGGACACTATCAACTATCCAGCACAATATATCAGTTCATATGTCCGATATGCCTGTATATTGGCCAATAATTAATTGTTCACGCTCATTTCTCTTATTTTTACATTCAAGTTAAGGATTTAAGTTAATCTTAATATTCAGCAAATCTCAAAATGAATATCCATTTTTACATAATATTCTGATGCCAAAATTCATATAGGCTGTACTGTACATGTATTTATTTAGAGAGGAGACAGAAGAGCCACATTGGAAAAATTGTTTAAATGTGTGTGCAAAACAGCAAATAACAGACTAAATCACTTTATGTCAGAGGTCTGTGTTTGAGAAAGGTTCAAATTATGGCTTGATTTTGCAAGATGTGGTTAGTGTACTGCTGCGAGATATCTGGATGGGCCGCATACTGTATGCAGAATCCCAAAGGATGCAGAGGTACTAAATAACATCACTGACAGACATCTACAGTCAGGCATTTAAGGGACCAACCGGCCTCTTCCTTCATTTCCTCCTTTCTTCCACACACACTGTTGACTCCACAAAAAAGCGCTGTAATTGTCCATAAATCACCCGTTCCCTACCGCAGCGGTATCATGCTGAAGCTAAACTGGGACTGTGGAATGAGCCAGAGCCTCAGTACATTGCGCACGTTTTTAACTGAAAAAGCATGCACATTGCACACACAATAAGGAAGGAGTTGCAATTAAAAAGTGGTTAGAAATCCGAGTGTCTACACCCTGGGAGAAGAGGAATCAGGAGATCATTAGGGAGAAAGAATCACATTGGTATTAAATCAATTTGTCAGACGTGCTAACACTCCTTTCAAGATCTGGGCCCGATTACAACAGCGAGCGCAGTAACTCATCGCAATTAAAGCCATTCTTACTGTAGCCCGCCTGGCACTCAAGCTGCCTAAATTGGAATTTTTTTAATAGCCATCATGGCATAAGATTAAGAGAATCATTGGGGAATGCAGGCCACTTGCTGCTGTGGGCTTCTGTTATCAGTCATCCTGATCACAGCCTAATAACAGCATTACACGCCGTGATTCTACCCATAAACCTCTGCAAAACGCCATACTGAAGACATATCACTCTCAGTAAGAGCCATCAGCAAAACAGTACTGTCTTTTTCTCACTTTTATCAGCCAGGGTAGACAAATCTAATTAGACGTGCCTCCACAGGTGTAATCCGCACAAAGCCAGTGCGTGTTGGTTCTCTGAACTAAGGATTGCTTAGAAAATGGAGCGATAACACCGCAATTAAAGATTAAGGTGTGGGTGATGCTTTACAATGGAACAAACAAAAGAAAACTACTTTATAAATAATGCTAATTTACTTGTCTATAGGTGCATTCATCTTTGAAAGCTATAAATGGTTATCTATAAAATGGATAAATTTTCCCCCACACTGTTTGACCAATAAACTTGAAATAAATAATGTTTCTTACAGATTTTTCCTATGCTTTTCCAATAAAATTAATTCAATAAAAAGCTGAGCTGCGTTTTACTTAAGTTGTCCCCTAGGGAAGGATTAATGAGACAGAGGTCAAATTAATACTCTAAATGATGTCAGGATGTCTTTTATCAAATTAGATGAAAACATCTGTATAATGGGGCGATAAAAATATGAAAAATATCAAGTGTTTCCAATGACACAACTTGCTCCAAATAAGCATAAGCATAAGCAGAATCAATGAGAAGATGTGACCCAATTACAGTTCGAATAAAAATGTCAACAGAAGAAAAACTATTAATGCACAACCCCAATTTGAAATTGGTTTTGCGTCATCAGGCGGGCTTTTGCTGACAAATAAACGTACATTTCACGGTCCAGGTAACACGGAGAATGGATAACTGTTCATTTACATATACTACAGACATTGTAACAATATAAAGTGTGTTGAAAATCAGCAAAGTTACACTTTAAGCCACTATCACAACTTATTCTGCAACATTTTACCCAAAATCTACCATTTTAGAAAAAATCCTTTGTTTAATAACTCATGATGTAGTCAAATCTGATTATCTCAAATGAAAGTGAATTAAAATGTATTAAACTTTACTTTGATACACACAAAAAAACATTTTTAGCATTAAAAAGGCTAAAGGCCACTGTATATAATTGGTGCATCCTAAACGTATGGGCATGTGAAAAATATTACGCACTTTCTAAAACTCCAGAGTCAAACCCCTTACACAGAATGTGCTTTTGAATACTAGCTTTGAAAAGAAATAAAAGAAAATAATGATACAAAAAAGTACCTCAAATGTGACAAAAATCACAGAAAACATCATAACACATACAGCCAGCATTATCCTGAGTGAGGATTTCACACAGCAGAGGGTGTTAGATATGTTAACCTGTTACCTCTTTTTAAGGTGTGGAGCTCTTGAACTGAGACGTGACCCCGTGCCTGCCTTAAGCTATTTCTGCTTACCACAAAGAAAATGACTTATGGCAAACGTAGCCAAACCTGTTCACAAACTTATAAAAGCTCTGAAGACATAAAAAGCAAGGACCAAAATAGAAGAAACAAACATACTTTTTAATAGCTAATAGCTCAGGTTCTTCATGAATTCTTCATGTTAAATGCTGTGTTACAGTCTTATGTTATCTCTCTTACAGTAAACATCACAGGCTGTTGACTCAACTCATCTTTCTATTTGACTTTAATCTTGCACTGCAACATATCGGCACTGTTAGTATTTGTTGTGTTTTATTTCTGTTCTACTGTTTCTCTAGGAACTGAAGGTTTAGCCTTTGTACATCTATCCTTAGCTATCTGCCAAGACCATAAAATGCGAATGAACCACTATTGTGCAGCCAAACCAACAGCTGAAATCATAGTCAGAATTTGAACCTGATAATCATAAACTAGATTTGCCATTTATATGGGTGAAACCAACAAAGTCATACAGGAGCAAATTCTGCAAGCTGAAGAAAACATTCAGGCACTGATATAAAAAATTATGACAGATACAATAAGCCAATTATTATGTTTATTTTATTGCCAATAACTAATAAATGGCCAAATATAAATAAATAAATATTATATATATATATATATATATATATATATATATATATATATATATATATATATATATATATATATATATAAATAAATAAATAAATAAATAAATCAATAAATATATTAGTGGTGGGCATAGATTAATTTTTTTAATCTAGATTAATCTCACTGTAATCTTGGAATTAATCTAGATTAATCTAGATTAAAATGGCTCATTTGAATTCTGCCGAAGGCATTCAGAATATGTGTGTGCTACCCAAATAATGACTAAAGGGCACGTGTTTCTTAAATACAAAGTGACATTTAAAAGAACTTGTGAAGAAATGCCAGAGATTTTTTTTATTTATTTATTAAAACTAACATAATAAAGTATGATTTATTTATTTATTTTTTTTACTTTGATGAGCATATAAAACAAAACAGCTCCTTGGAAAAAATGAAATGTAGCCTAATATAGTAGTTATAAACAAAGGTCTATTTTTAGTTCAGATTAAAGGAGAACTTGGTAACTTTTTAAACTTAATAAAACTGTCTAGAATTCATTTGGATGGTTAAACAACCTGTTCTGGTGATATTGGTGACTTTCCCCGCTCCCCCCAGCGTTCCCAGGCGGAAAACCAACCTTGCAACTTGGGGACTACCGTCCCGGCAAAATAGAAATTGGAAGTCTCGTGAGAAGCGAGAACGAGCACGAGCGCGAAACACGAATTGCTTTACGGCAATTCGACATAAAAGCATGTATGATGTATTACCAGATTACCCACCTCGGTAGACATAGCTCCACACGATACAGTTGGCTTGCTCCGATCAAAACAAACGCACATGAGCAGCGGTAGAGAGGGGGAGGAGGCCGCTGCAAGTGAGTTTTTTACGACCGTGTTGTGAAATATACGCCCCCCCACAGCTGTAGGGGGAGCTCGTGGGGAAAACATGCGACAACAAAAGGAAAAATCAGCGAAGAAGTGACTGAGTTCGCTAGAGTTGCCGAGTTCTCCTTTAACATTTGAGGGCAGCAATTTTATTCATAATGTCAAAATAAAACCAACGTAATTTACTTGAAAGCATTATAGCCTACTATTCCTGCCAAACTTCCATGGTTGCAGTTAGTTTTACTACAGTAAATCTATGGTAAATGTTGCAGATCTGTGGACACTGGATAGTTCATTCATGGCACAAATGTTTCTTCCTGGCTTACGCACGGTTTGATCCGTTAATAATGGAGAAATGTGAATGTTTCTCACTAGATCTCGCAGCGATGTTATTACTTAAGTAGCGAATTCAAATGATTTATTTACTGGATCTCTTGATCAAGATCGGCTCGCGCTGCTTTGGTCCAAACTGATAAACAACGGTCCGTCAACCCCACAATAACAAGTAGCTCAGTTTCGTTCCGCTTGCATTACGTTTGCCATTTGATGTCGGACAATGTTGTGGTCGTGCCAGCGTCACATTATGAGCACGCTTACCACGCGCGACCCGCCTACATTTGAAATAACGAAATTTTGGTTGGCAGGAAAAATGGTCCAACAAACCGTTCGGTTTGAAAATGCGTACCGAACACCGAACCGAATCCGCGCTAAAATATCCAGGTGAAAGTCATCATAGCTTGCTTAGAATAGACCCAGCTCCCAACCCAACTTTGAGAATAGATTAACGGCGATATTTTTTTTTAATCGCCGATAAGAGTCTCACCTTAACGCAGCACGTTAACGCAGCACGTTAACGCCGATAACGGCCCACCACTAATATATATACAGTGCCCTCCACAATTATTGAACCCCCTGGTAAATATGATCAAAATTGGCTGTAAAAAATAAATCTGCATCGATTATCCTTGTGATCTTTCATTCAAAAAATGTGCAAAATTCTAACCTTTCATTGAAGTAAAAGAATTGAAAGTGGGGGGAAAATCACATTATGAAATAAATGTTTTTCTCCAAAACACGTTGGCCACAATTATTGAAACCCTTTCATTAAATACTTTTTGCAATCTCCTTTTGCCAAGATAACAGCTCTGAGTTTTCTTCTATAATGCCTGATGAGTTTGGAGAACACCTGACAAGAGATCAGAGACCATTCCTCCACACAGAATCTCTCCAGATCCTTCAGATTCCCAGATCCATGTTGGTGCTTCTCCTCTTCAGTTCACTACACTCATCAGGTCAGGGGACTGAGACGGTCATGGCAGAAGCTTCATTTTGTGCTCCACAACAAATTTTTGTTTTGATTTTGATGTTTGTTTTGGATCGTTGTCCTGATGGAAGATCCAACCACGGCCCATTATAAGATTTCTAGCAGAAGGCGTCAGGTTTTGATTTTTTATCTGTTGATATTTGATAGAATCCACAATGCCATGTATCTGAACAAGAAGTCCAGGACCTCCAGCAGAAAAATATGCCCACAACATTAAAGATCCAATGGTATATTAAATTGTACACATGGGGTACTTTTTATCCTTGTGTTCACCAAACCCATCTAGTGTGTTTGCTGCCAAAAAGCTCTGTTTTAGTCTCATCTGACCACAGAACCCTGTGTTGTTTGAAGATACAGTCGTGTCTGACAATTAAATTTGCTGGAATTTGTTTTTGGATGAGCGAGGAGTTTTTTTTTTAAACCCTCCCAAACAACATGTGGGGATGTAGGGGTTGTTTGATAATTTTTTTTTTAGGCTTTCTGACCCCAAGACTCAACTAATCTCTGCAATTCTCCATCTGTGATCCTTGGAGAGTCTTTGGCCACTCAAACTTTCATACTCGCCGTGCATTAAGACAGTATAGACACACGTCCTTTTCCTGGCAGATTCATAACATCTTTAGTTGGTTATAACTTCTTAATTATTGCCCTGATGGTCAAAATGGGGATTTTCAATTCTTTAGCTATTGTCTTACAGCCACTTTCTAGTTTGTGATGCTCAACAATCTTTTGCTACGCATCAGAACTGTATTCTGTGGTTTTACTCATTGTGATGGATGACTAAGGGGATTTGGCCTTTGTGTTTCCTCATATTTAAACTCCTGTGAAACACGAAGTCATAGCTGGACAGTTTCATGTTCCTAGTCACCCTGGTGTACTAAAAAAGGTAAATATTAATGGGAATATACTTCAGAGATATTTTACTCGTAAAAAATTCTAGGGGTTTCAATAATTGTGGCCAACATGTTTTGGAGAAAAACATTTATTTCATAATGTGATTTCCCCCCACTTTCAATTCTTTTACTTCAATGAAAGGTTAGAATTTTGCACATTTTTTGAATGAAAGATCACAAGGATAATCGATGCAGATTTATTTTTTACAGCCAATTTTGATCATATTTACCAGGGGGTTCAATAATTGTGGAGGGCACTGTATATAAAAAGTATTTACATTACAAATCGCTAAAAAACACAATTTTAAATGCTACAAGTGAATTTAGGCACCATAACATTATAATGTACAATGTGAAAATATTCTTTTACAAATTAGTCTACATTTAACAGTTATTTAGGGTGTGTTCACATTTGTAGTTTGGTTCGTTTGGTCCGGAGCAAAAAATAAATTAGTCCTGGTCCGCTTAACATTTACATTGGCATTTTAATACCGAACCTTTAAGGGGTGGTTCAGAATTTTGGCCATCGGACCTCATTTACAAGTTAGCCTGTGTGTTATTTATCAGTGGAGACAGTTTTCAAAAATTTTCACCCAGTCCTTCCAGTTGCATAGTTCGCTGGTGCTAGGCAAGCACGAGTCAACGGTATCTGTTAGCCTGCCATTAAAAACAGTTTTACCCACTCCACAGTACACCAAAAGCAAATAAATTATAACGCCAGACTATCGATGTAAATGTCTGTTGAGAGAATAATGTTAGAAATCAAACTACTCTTGCATCTCAATGATCGCATTACATTTACAGGAACTAGTATCTCAGCAGCGGCGGAATTTTACTTTGCTCCGGTTAGTAGTACTGCGCCGAAAAGTAAACACAGAACAGAAGCGCACTACAGTTGGGACATCTAGCTAACTATATGTAGCTATACATTGCACTGGCACCACCAGTCTCCCGATGTTCTGTCCCGGTTCTCTACGGCATCTCATACGACAGCTGCTGTTGTCTCTACAGACAGACATTCATTCTATTTCTGCCCTCTGTGTTCGTCTGTGTATTCCGGCTCATATATGTAAGTTACGGTTCGTTGGATAACACACATTCATCGCCTGCATCGTCTTCAAAGTCCGAAACATTTTGCCATGGCTTTCAAACGTGGCCATGGTCCTATGTCTTGTTGATTTCTTCGTGAAATATACTCTGCTTCTGCTGTAGTGATGAGAGTCAGCGGCAGGTAAATACACTTGCGTGATTGTCATGTGGACCGGCTCTCTTGGTTGCCTAGGTAACTTAATATCACTTCGCCGCTGTTGTAGACTGTGCTAATAAATACAGGGAACAAAGTATAACTATTGCAATGCAATGAAAGGGTAGTTTGATTTTTAACATTATTCTCTCAACAGACATTTACATCGGTAGTTTGGCGTTATAAAATATTTGCTTTTGGTGTACTGTGGAGTGGGTAAAACTGTTTTTAATGGCAGGCTAACAGATCCCGTCGACTCGCGCTAGCCTAGCACCGGCGAACTATGCAACTGGAAGGACTGGGTGAATTTTTTTTAAAACTGTCTCCACTGATAAATAACACACATGCCAACTTGTAAATGAGGTCCGATGTCCAAAATTCTGAACCACCCCTTTAAGGCATAGAGATATGTCCACAACCTGATTTGCGGCTTTTATTACGTATATTTCGCGACAGAACTTACCGAATATCCAAAACAATGCTGTGTGCTGGCCTAAATGTGCTTGTATGCATGTAGCCTACATATGATGGTATTTTGACCAGCTGAGAACTTGTGAAGAGCTTATAAAATGTGTAAATGAGTTAAAACAGCAGCAGGAATCCCTTCGTCACACACAAATGGAAGACTGTGATGGGCAAACTCGCAACTATGATGAGAAAAAAAACAAACAGGTATGCATAAGCAATCTGTCCTTTTTAGGGTCGCATCTTCCTGTTTTTGGTTCGTTTACATGTCTTTGGTCCGTGTTGTGTTCATATATCATTCGAACCGCACCAGAGTTCGTTTGGAAGCCGACCAAGACCCATCTTTTTAGCGGCCTCGGTCTGCTTGTTTGGTGCGCGCCAGGGTTCGAATGGCAGCATTCACAGAAATGAACCGCACTAACAGAGCAATTGCATCAGGGTTCGTTTTAATCCAACCAAACATGCCAAGTGAGAACAAACACTAACTTAAAGTTGATCTTTAAAACAATAATAATTTAGTGTTAGATGATGGGGTAAAAATGGGGTAAATGAGCATACAATTAAATATTGGCTGGTATATATATAATTTTGATTGATAAAAAAAATAAAAAAAAATAACTCTGGTAATCTATTTGTGTCAATGCATGGCTTTGGAGATATTCAACATAGTAAGATAGTCACATGACAAAAATATGTAAGAAACAGTAAACAGAGAATGCAAGAAAGCAATTTTTCTATGTTCATGTAGCCTATTCTTCCTCTGCTATAGGATATGATCTGTAAACCCAAGCACACCACATTTCAGCAAAAGTCCATTTGTCTGGACTTCTGACATGGAGCAGGACCAGAGGCCAGTAATCACTGACTGGTCAGTCAGCTGGAAAAGACAGTTCAAGACACTAAGGAGCCTCCGAACAACACCGTAGCAATTAAACCTTAAAGAATGAATCCCCCCAAGACAAAACAGAATATTTAAAGATACGTTCAGGCAATTAAAAGACGGCTCCTAAGACAGGATGGTTGAGCAAATGATTCAGTTGATTAGTTTGCCCTCAGTGCAGCAAATAATTGTACTATCTTGTTTTTTTTTGAGACATACTGTGAAACATACAGCAGTAAACTACTAGTAAATGTTGAGTTATGACAACAACTGTGAAGCGTTTCAAAAATAAACTTCCTGGACTGTAAAAAAAACAACTTAGGTTTTGTTGGAATTTAAATAGGCTAATTGTAATGATAACCAGCAGGAGTGCCCTTGAAAGCCTCTAGAGGGCACTCCACACCAGACTATCATGTTTCACTCACAAACTACATTTCCCATAACTCACTGCCCGGACTCATCACTTATCACTGATCACATTCACCTGTACCTCATTCACTGATTGCATTCACCTGTGTCTCATCCTGTTAGTCTGTCTATTTATACCATGTTCATTCATTCATTCACCGCGAAGTCTTGTTGTACTGTTAGTCTGCATTTCCGAGCATTTTCCCTGGTTTCATGTTTCTTGGTTTTCTGGATATCTTGCCTTGTTCCCTGGATTACTCTCTTGCCTCTGGTCCCTGCCTGTTTTGTTTGTTTGTTTATTTGTTTGTTTGGACTGCTTACCTGTGTTTCGACCATTGCCTGTTTTTGGATTACGATTCTGGATAACCCTTAAAATAAAGCTGCATTTGGATCTCTCCCTTCGTGTCTCCGAGCAGTTCGTAACAGAAGACTTCGCCACACTTCAGATCCAGCAGCTATGACCTCCTGTAATACAGCAGTACGGATCTCACCTGATCTTCCCAGCATGAGCCGGGAGTTCGCTGGACAGATCGCGGCCTTAGCCCTGGATAGCCTCGATCTGTTCCAGTACACCTGGGGGTTTTTTCCTCTCGCTGCCTCTTGCTCTCTGGGTGACGAGGCTATTAAGTTATGTTACCGGCTGGGGGCTAAGGAGGTCGACCCGAGGGAGCTCCCCGATCTCTCTGGTCTGGATTGGAGAGAGGCACTCTCCAGATGTCTGGAGAGCTTCCTTCCGTGGCACCCCCGTCCAGCCGAACCTGCACTTCACGCCAGTCCAGCCGAGCCTGCACTTCACGCCAGTCCAGCCGAGCCTGCACTTCACGCCAGATCTGCCGAAGCCAAGACAGCAAGCGACATGCCCGCCAAGCTTGAGTCTTCACCGCTGGTCCCGTCCAGCACAGAGCCCTCTTCACTGCTGGTCCCGTCCAGCACAGAGCCTTCACTGCTGGTCCCGTCCAGCTCAGAGCCCTCTTCGCCGCTGGTCCCGCCCAGCTCAGAGCCCTCTTCGCCGCTGGTTCTGTCCAGCACAGAGCCTTCTTCATTGCCGCTGATCCTGTCCAGCTCAGAGCCCTCTTCATCGCTGGTCCTGTCCAGCCCAGAGCCCTCTTCGCCGCTGGTCCTGTCCAGCCCAGAGCCCTCTTCGCCGCTGGTCCTGTCCAGCTCAGAGCCCTCTTCATCGCTGGTCCTGTCCAGCTCAGAGCCCTCTTCGCCGCTGGTCCTGCCCAGCTCAGAGTCCTCTTCGCCGCTGGTCCTACCCAGCTCAAAGCCCTCGCCGCCGCTGGTCCCGTCAAGCTCAGAGTGTGCTGATCCCGATCCAGAGACTGAGCTTCACGTCACTTCTGCCGATCCAGAGACTGAGCTTCATGTCACTTCTGCCGATCCAGAGACTGAGCTTCACGTCACTTCTGCCGATCCAGAGACTGAGCTTCACGTCACTTCTGCCGATCCAGAGACTGAGCTTCACGTCACTTCTGCCGATCCAGAGACTGAGCTTCACGTCACTTCTGCCGATCCAGAGACTGAGCTTCACGTCACTTCTGCCGATCCAGAGACTGAGCTTCACGTCACGTCAGCCGATCCAGAGACTGAGCTTCACGTCACGTCCACCCGTCAGGAGTCTCGTCCCGCCGAGACTGAATCTGTTCCTGAGCCTGAAACTGATCCTGATACTGAGCCTGAATCTGTTCCTCTTCCTCTTTCTACGCCTGTGTCTTCGGACAAGATGGCCGAACCCACGCCTGTGTCTTCGGACAAGATGGCCGACTCCACGCCTGTGTCTTTGGACAAGATGGCCGAATCCACGCCTGTGTCTTTGGACAAGATGGCCGACTCCATGCCTGTGTCTTTGAACATGATGACCGACTCCACGCCTGTGTCTTCGGACAAGATGGCCGACTCCACGCCTGTGTCTTCGGACAAGATGGCCGACTCCACGCCTGTGTCTTCGGACAAGATGGCCGACTCCACGCCTGTGTCTTCGGACAAGATGGCCGACTCCACGCCTGTGTCTTCGGACAAGATGGCCGACTCCAAGCCTGTGTCTTCGGACAAGATTGCCGACTCCACGCCTGTGTCTTTGGACATGATGACCGACTCCACGCCTGTGTCTTCGGACAAGATGGCCGACTCCACGCCTGTGTCTTCGGACAAGATGGCCACCGCCGAACCAGTGTCTCCGGACAAGATGGTCTCCGCTGAGCCGGTGTCTGGTCCTGAGCCGGTGTCTGTTCCTGTTCCTGAGCCGGTGTCTGTTCCTGTGCCCTGGCCGCCTGAAGGGTCGTCTCCGCCCTGGCCGCCTGAAGGGTCATCTCCGCCTTGGCCGCCTGAAGGATCGCCTGCACAGCCTGCTCCGCCCTGGTCGCCTGCACAGCCTGCTCCGCCCTGGTCGCCTGCACAGCCTGCTCCGCCCTGGTCGCCTGCACAGCCTGATCCGCCCTGGTTGCCTGCTCCGCCCTGGTCGCCTGCACTACCTGCTCCATCCTGGCCTCCTGTATTACTGCAGTCTCAAGGTCCTCTTCCGCTCCACGGACCTGGCCCTCCATCCCGCCCCCGGATCCGCCTCCGGGCCACCTCCCACCTGGACAGTTTTGGAGCGTCTGGAAGCCGCTCTTTGGGGAGGGGCTATGTAATGATAACCAGCAGGAGTGCCCTTGAAAGCCTCTAGAGGGCACTCCACACCAGACTATCATGTTTCACTCACAAACTACATTTCCCATAACTCACTGCCCGGACTCATCACTTATCACTGATCACATTCACCTGTACCTCATTCACTGATTGCATTCACCTGTGTCTCATCCTGTTAGTCTGTCTATTTATACCATGTTCATTCATTCATTCACCGCGAAGTCTTGTTGTACTGTTAGTCTGCATTTCCGAGCATTTTCCCTGGTTTCATGTTTCTTGGTTTTCTGGATATCTTGCCTTGTTCCCTGGATTACTCTCTTGCCTCTGGTCCCTGCCTGTTTTGTTTGTTTGTTTATTTGTTTGTTTGGACTGCTTACCTGTGTTTCGACCATTGCCTGTTTTTGGATTACGATTCTGGATAACCCTTAAAATAAAGCTGCATTTGGATCTCTCCCTTCGTGTCTCCGAGCAGTTCGTAACACTAATGAATTGCATGAACATTTATTACCATGTAATGAAAATCCTTCAAACAGTAAGGATGTAGGCTATTCATTAAGTTGTCTTGGTTGTTCATTAATAAAGCATGACAACAAGAAGAACAGGAAAGGATAATCATTAATGAAACCGTAGAAAATAAACTGAAACTATATGTGTCCTCACTAACAATAATCCTTGACTTTCAAAAATATTCTGTTAATATCTTACAATTTTTCAAATGAACAGAAAGTCAGTCCAGGCTGTTTTTGTATGTAAATAAGGCCAGAGTATTATCCATATCAATATGATTCACTTTTTTTTCAACTTAATGTGCCAGTGATGTAAATATTTGTATCCTGAACAGGTGCTAAAGCATATGGATTTTAATCTACCCATTCCTATGAGAAATAACCATTCCTGAGATATCATACCCCTCAAAATGTCTTTCGAGATAGCATGTTTTTTGGCAAATAATGAATACTTTGAGGGCTTAAAAATTTTTTTTTTTTTTTACATACATTCCAGACAGTTTCTTAATTAATATGATGCAATAAAAACAACATCATACAAGAATAAAAATCTTTTTTTTTACAATTTAAAATACACGTCACTGTCCTGACACTGCTTGACATCTGGGGCCCGTTCTTCGTACGTTGCTTATTACATCCGAGATCAAATGACACATCCAAGATGATATCATCGTGCGAATCATGATCTGGCTAACTCGGTTCTTCGAACACACTTGCCGGATATGATTAGTATCGCTGGATTGAGTTATCTGAGATAATTGCGCGTTCATGCGCTGGTTAAAAGGGGATATGTATCGATAGTAGAAACATTGATCAGCAACGCTGCTATTGGCTGCTCAGCGTGGCCAAAGAGCGGGCTCAGTTTTTCTCCTCAGCAGAGCAAGAACTAATAGTCGAAGTTTATTCCGAATTTTAATGTTTAATTTAAACGCCAGGGAACACCTCAAAGTCTGCAAAAGCCAGGAGAGAGGGCTGGCAAAAAGTAGCAGACAATTTAAATCCGTTAGAAGTGGCCATGTTAGATGTTTTTATCACTTATTAGCCTATATTTTTGTATTTTAATAATTGCATAATTACTTTGTTCATTGTAATGTCAGAGTCACCACACTAGAACATGGGAACAAATAAAAGTGAAATACAAAAATATTCGTATAGTCCTTTCAACTGTTAAATCTTGAGTAATGATGAATTGCTTTGATTTGTGAAAGTGAAAAATTATAAACTTATGTTAATGTAAAAATATTTTGCCATGAGTTATTGATCACATTTTTCCCGAGTGTAGTTCATTGTAATGACAATGTGTTTTCCTCTTTTGTGCACTTTTACATAATACACCAACACTTGTATCTGTTCCCAAGAAAGTGGTGGCTGAAATATGTGCAGTAAGTGGACATTTTCTAACTTTCCAAAGGAAAGAAAGTATAAGACTTTGTAATGTCCATTTGTTTCCATTGCACTGGACAGTGAATAAACCCTCTCAGATAACTGTCATATGGAGGAACTAGCCTACCTGCAAGTGCATAAATAACTTTACTTAATTTATACTTGTATGCTTTATGGCTGCAATATAAGTTGTAGGATTCCACATCTACAGAAAGGCCTACAGAAGAGTCTGCACAGACAGAGGAGACATAGGCCTACAGGTGGGCAGTGTATAGCCAACTTTTCCTTTTTATTTGTTGCATGAGGCATGTGTCTAATATCTCTTGTTGCAGGCACTTGACCACTGGCTTTTCTTTACAAAAACAATTGAAATAAAACTCAAGGAACTAAGCATATTTGTCTTTTATTATAAACATTTAATAATTATTTTTTTTATTTTTTTTGGTAATGTTGTGTAATATGGCACATGCAACAATGTCCAGTCAGGTGTGCAACCCTCAGACTTTTCAGACACTGAAATCTTCCCTTTAGTTAGCCAAAGTTCATTTCATTGTGTGCCCTTGTCCTGGCTAGAGCTGCATTGTAACTGGTTTGGGTCAGGGAATGGGGTCATAAAACACCTGTCTGCAGGCAGGAACATGTCATAATCACCTATGAAAAAATGCTGTTCTGTTAGGATCAGCATAAGTGTATGTAATACAGTGAGCTTGATATTTAATTGTGGAACTTTCCTTACCACTTTCAAATAATATGCATAAATGTGAATCTCTGAAAATTCTTAAGTCATGCACAGATCCTGGCCATTTTGCTTTCACATTTGTGATATGGAAGATTTTAGTCAACTGCCTTTTTTTTTATTTGATATATATTACTAATCTGGAATATTAAGAATCACAATAGTAACTGGGCTGCACATTTACATTGTGAATCCTCTTTCTGTTCACATAATCATTGAGGCCTTGATGGCAGTCTATGGTCTAGCAGCCTATAGTCTGTACCAATCACGTTAGTGAAGCCTGAGTGACATATCTGTAATCGGCACGGTCATGATTGCATGATCTTAATAAAAAATTATGATAGCCTAAAAAAAAAAAAAAAAAAAAAAACTGCTTTACAAAAAAACTGCTTTACCACATTGGGTCTTAAGTTGCTTGGAAATGCCACAAAATCTCCAATAGTGTAAAAGAAAGAGCCACTCGCAAATAATCTTAGGGCAATGCAAACAGTTTGTGCTGTAGTTAAAGCCCGACTCCGACAAGTCGAAGATAAATGTGCGTTTCCAACAAATTAATAATGTAAACAACAATCTCACGAGTCACGAGAAAAAATATATATCTCAGAAAGTGCACTATCGCGCTGCGCTGGACTTCCCGTAACGTTATCAGCTCCGCTTATGAGCCGCAGTCTAATCCTGTTAACATGAAATAAGCCTGCTCCCGAGCAGGTTTAAGATTGCGCACCTGTTGCTATGACAACAAGTCCAGGATGAGCGTCGAAGAACCAAACAATCCAAGATCATGCCAAATCGCCAACAATCAAATCCAGCTAAGTGAGTTAGCGACGTACGAAGAACGGGCTCCTGACCTCAACTAATCAAACCCAACAACTTTTTCTACAAGAAATGTAGCATTACATAACGAAACACCTTCATCAGACTAGCTTTAGGGATGGTGGGAAACAGGAAAACACAAGACGAAGTATAAAAAATGTCTGTCTGTGGTCATGTTTAGTCTTGCTGTAGCATTTCTTATTACTAAGGTGTACTGTCACAAAGGTTCCTATTCAATAAACCCCAAACAAAATGTCTTTTCAACTAGGTTACGTGGAACAAAGTGCCAGACACACCAGGCCAATAACCACCTCAGGTTAATCAATTTGGAATTGCAAGACAGAAGATGAATCAGTGCTGAATGAGATGAGGGTGGGATGACACGGTCACACTGGATTGAAAGAAATGCGATGTGTAAGTATTGGTCTTGACAACATGGACCTGAGGTCATTTGGATTCACAAACATCCTTGTAATAGAAGTCTGATCATACAACTAAGCTGACAAATACAAAGATAGGTCTAACAGAGGTTGTTGTAATTGTTTAAAGTATAAATTATTTGTTTTTATTGTATATATTAGGGTAAGTGTACCTATTAATCCCACCAAAATCTAAGTCTAGGTTTTTTTCATAGATATTGACATGGTTTATAAGAAATTATTTGTTAAAATGCAAGATTTATCTCTCATTTTAAAATGTATTAATTAGGCTAGTTGATGTACATTTTAGAATATAAAATTAAGTTATTTTAGGAATAAAGTCTGGCATTGGTACTTTGGCACCATTTAAGCCCATGTGTTCCAAATAAGCCCACATCATTATTGATTATTAACAAAAGTGGAAAAAGTGCAAAAGCATAATAGGACCCCTTTAAAGCTAACACAAGAACCAGGCAACAAAACTTCAACTTTGATTTCACAGGGTCTGCAAAGTATCTAACTTTCACAACACAAACCCAAAGAGAACAAGCCTCATACATCACAATGCCTGTTTAAATAAACCAATGACTGAAACACATTTGATCTATTTCTAAATAATAGCTTAAAGCTATTTACTATATACCTCTACAACATCCTAGCACAAGTGTGCATTCATATCTGAACATCACCTAAAACCACCGATTCCAGTCTGTCTAACAAATTAGAGGAAATACCATCCATTCTGTAATATATTTAGATTCTATTTATCTGTTTTTCTCAAATGGAGCAGATAATCGCATGTCTAGGGAGACTGCGAACAGCTGAAAATGCCTCAATGTGGGCCTCAGTATCATCAGTCCACATCACAGCAAAGAAACACATTAAAGCCAACCTAGTCAAAATGCCATTGAAGATTGGGCACCAAAAAAAAAAAAAAAAAAAACTAAGGAGGAATCTCAGGAATTTAGAAGTTTTTGCCTATAAAGTATGAGAGCATGACACGGTGTTTCATCTCTTGAAAAACTTGGAAATTGTAAATTAAGCATGCAATTATTGAACAAGTTGCATTGTGGTCTATTAAAAAACTTACCGTTACTGAAATAAGCTTGTCTGCGGAAGCCTGAAAACAGACAAAGTGCATAGGCTGTTCTCCTTTGAGGATTCTGGCTATCAAGTTGAGACAGGCCTGAGTAGAAGAGATCACAAATACTTGGAAATGTAGGTACGGTATGTTTAGCTTTAGCTGGAAAAATGCCCATCTGAACACATGATGACCTCCCCCTAATGTAGCGAAGGTCTTATGTCTGATCATATACGGCTACATCCATCTAATTCGAGTCAACATATTTTGGTAGTTGGTTGCCATGGTTAAATGAGAAAGACAGCCAATGCGTCAAGTGAGAGAATAGCCAAAGAAATGATTCATCCTCACTAATCTATTTATAGGACATGCATATCCATTATGTCTTTCCTTAAATTGTGATGGCAAGAAGAGAACCACAAGGGAAATTACTGGTTTTAAGAAACTACCAGTGTTATTTGGGCTTTGAAAATAACGGATATGAATCACATGGATGTCTCAACAAGGGATTCAGAACAAGACGTTAATATGGATTATATTACTTAATGTGTCAAAACTGGGCATGTCTCTTGGTTTTTGCTTCCACAAGCACTGTGTTGCTGTAGGGTTAGGTTTAGGGTTTATAGGGCTTAGGGTTAGAGCTTTGTCATGACAGAAAAATAACAAACAACTGAAACGAACAATCTGTGGATGTGACTCGGACCACAGCGTCACACTTTAAGGACAAGGAAGTAGCCATAAAGAGCCAAGCCCAAACCCTGATGTGTCTCCATTTGCAACTTTATGACAAGAATTTACACTTTGCCACAACCACAACCACACACACAGAGAGACAACATTAAAATGTCACAGTGACACTAAATGGATCTCAAACACATGCTTTCCCTTCAGGGGAATGTTTCTATTAGAATTATTGTACATTCCTGCTAATCTGCATGGTCACCAAACACCAAAGTCAAGGGATTGATTTCTAGGGAACACAAAATAATTATACCCTGAATGCCAAATGCAAATGTCAGGGCATTAACCCTATAAAGCTTACAGTATCACACTCATCATATTTAGTCTACTAAATTATCAACACGATCAAAACCACAGGCTGTACAAAATCTTCTACATGCCTTCTGTTATCAAGTAAAAATGTCCACCGTCAGGTTTTGGTACATAATGTGTGTCTTTTTGCTTATGTGTCTTATTTAAAGATGAACATGTACCGCACTGAAGCAACTTTGACCATAAAACTACGCATTTAAATCTTAGAACACATTATTAACAACTTAAAATCTAAGAACAAATGATTGGGAGATATAGAGTAACAACTGATATTTATATTATGAAAGTATTCTGCTATATTGTTATAAGGATATCATTGATTTACTGTCCATTACAAGATATCAGAATGTATGAACCAAAAAAGGTGATGTATCAATACGATGTAAACATAAGGCTAATACGCATGTAAACTTTTTTTTAGTTTTTAATTTTTATATTTTGTGTAAAAACAGTTTCTGACTATCCATGTCTAACTGGTTATTCCAGCAGCTCTGTTTGAAGGTTAAACTGGTCAGTTGCACACACAGACACACATTTACTCACAAAAATTAGCTTCTTCACTCAAATATCAAAATGTTCCACTTTACTCAGTGTAGGAGCACCTGGACACTACTAAACCTTCACTGACATTGACTCAGAGAAGAATCTTGAACGAATCATTCTCGTTCACCTCCAATGAACTGGACTCGTTCATGTGTTTAATTCAAACGAGTCAGTGGGATGAATCAAAAGCCCCACCCCTCGCACAGGTGTCAATGTGAAACAATTAAACAAACTGATGAAAAGTAAAAAATTTGACTGAAAACTACCTGAATACAACATCACAGATCAACCGTATGACACAACTCCAAATTTACATATTCAAGTTGTGTTGTCAATTTTCTTTGACACGGAAAATTTTTAAATTGCGAACAATAAAGTTGACAACGTAGGAATTTGTGCCGAACAACGGCACTTCAGTCAAGGTTAAGAGATTTAAAAAATAAAATAAAAAACACTTACATGTTCATACGCGGCGGAACTCATGTTACTTCAGCAAACAGACACCAAACAGAAACTCAGGTCAGTCTATCCAGGCGCTTTTTTATGCGTCTTGGGTGAAATATTCAATTGTTAAAGTTGTTTGTGAAACTTTAGAGTTTGATCCAGCGAGTCCCGCGGCGTCCTCTCTCTCATCTATCACCTCACCTGAGGGCTGGTAATGACGCTGTAGTTTCGCTGACAAAACCACTTCCGTCAACTAAACTCACAGGCGTTTACAAATGTTATTTCTTCTTCCTCTAGCGGTTGGCAAACCAACTTTAAGGTGCATTTCCGCCACTGCTTAGCCTAATGTCATAAGAGTAGTTTTTTTATATTATTATTATGTTGGTTTCAAACAAATTAATTTAGATTTTGCTGTTTGGTAATCAAGTGAACACGCTGTATAGTAAGGCTGTAGAGGTTGAAGTTGCTCTCTTTGTCTTGGTATGGAAAAAAACTGTGCACCTGACAGCTGGGCGCATATGGATGTGGGGAATGCATTCGAAACCAACACCAGTGAAATTGTATGATTATTGATACCACAATACTTGGTACAATGGTAGGCTACTCTACATAAGGGGCCGGGAAACTTTTTTGATCAAAGAGCCAATTTGTCTCTTTTTTTTTTTTAATTATGTGAATAGTATAGCCTACTCACCAAGACGGGCATTTAGGCTACTATGCTTGAAATGTCTCTTGGCACAGAGCACCAGTTTTAATAAAACTATAGGTTTCAGTCCAGTCACTTTTTTTATATAGCTTACTTTTACATTTTCGCTGCTCACTCAAAAAAATGAATTTTTGCCGACGACGAGGGTGTTACTGAATGTAGACTCCAGCTACCTGAAAGGTGACAAGTATTTCATGTACATATCTGGCTGGGGCAAGTTGTCACATTTTTAAATGTTAAAAAATATTATGTAGCCTATGTATGTAGCCTATGTTAATGTCGATAATTTTAGTTACTTTTTTATTTTTATTTTGCTGCTGCTTGTTTCGTAAAGTGTTGTGTGTTTCGCAATCGTTTTTGAAAGCCCAGGTAAAGGCTCCAAAGAGTGACAGCATGCCCCATTATTGTCAAAATCTTTTTTCCCCGGGCAATAATAGTGGAAATGTTCAGTGTCACCTATTCATCACATTCTTAT
>NC_137132.1:25371475-25376979 GCF_949319135.1 Squalius cephalus
AAGTGTGAGAGTCTTTAAGGTCACCTTGTCATGTGAAACAGTGAGCATAAATCCATTTAGCAATAATCTGGATGAGGTGCAAATCCCATCTTTTGTTATTTCGAAAGTGGGAGAATGCAAAAAGTTGACAGTCATATCCTAAGAGGATTAAATACTTCTTTATGTATTAACCACCAGTGAAGATTGCTTAAATTTATTAGCCATAAACCCATCTTTCATTGTTCAATTATGCTGGGCTGGTAAGAGCATTACTGGGATTACCGTTGCTGCCAGTAACTCGGTTGTGTTGTACAGTCAGTCTTGGGCTTCATTGGTTTTGCCGTCACGATTGAGCATGTTAGATTACCCCTGTTTGACTCACAATAAAACCACTTCTTAAATTTTCACCCTGAATATGTGGTTCTCAAAAAAAAAAAAAAAAAAAAAAAGCACAGTTTTCTTCACCGCACCTTACGATGTACCTCACGTAATCTTCTCTGGGAGTTGTTTCCCCTCATGAAAGCAATGTTTAGACTGTTGTGAAGAGGTTGTTTGTTGATGCTAGAAACCAAGGATTATTCTGATGCTTTTTCGAGGGTTTTTGAGTGCTGCAGTGCTCTTTCTGTTTTATGTTTATGCACGGAGGAAACAGCTGAACTGTGGCCTGTTGTGTAGCTTGTTGGGAGTGTGAGATTCCTTTGAGAACATTTTGATATTGGATTTCTATAGCAGAGGAGAGACTCCACATTATGGAACCTGAGACCTGATGAAGCTGTACTGCGAAGCCCCTCGGGGACCGTCGCATGAAATGGTTCCAAAAGTTGAAAATTATACAGCACATCTGGACTGAGTTTTTTAGCAACAATGTACATTGCATTTTGATGATTGTGGCTTCTCGGATGATTCATTAATCACAATGGTATTTACTGGTTTTTTTGTTGGTTATTATTTATATATATATATATATATGTATGTGTGTGTGTGTGTATATATATATATATATATATACTCATACATCAAAAGCAAATATATAGACGTTTATACATTTATTGAAAAGCCTATTGTCCAATAAATTGTTAAATGATATACATTTTATTAACAGTTTCATATATAATATAATTAATTTTAGGATGATTTTTATAATATAATTTATATAATTAATATTTAAAATTTACATAGAAAATATTAAATAATAATTCAAATAACTTTAATTCTAAGAACGTATTAAAATAATTACATTTTAAAATATTACATTACTATTTTTATTATTACATATACTAAATATGTATTTATTTATTACTATGATTTTTATAATATCGTTTATATCATTAATAAATTAAAATTACATAGAAAATATTAAATAATAATTTATGATTTTTCTAATATAATTTATATAATTAAAAATGTAAAATGGCATAGAAAATATTAAATCATAATTTAAATAACTTTAATTCTAAAATCATATTAAAATCATATATTTTTTAAATATTACATTAGATTATTTTTATTGTTACATATAGTAAATATTATTTATTTATTTATTTATAATGAATTTTTGTATGATTTTTATATCATTTATATAATTAATAATTATATTAATATTATGAATACATACATTTCATATGTAATTTAATGAGCAATTTAGTATGATTAGTAACAATTTATATAATTAATACATTAAAATTGCATATATATTTGCATTTATAATTATATATATAAATTACATGATTAAAATATAAGATTATTAAACATTATAACACATTTTTATTTATTTATTTATTTTATTTATTTATTTATTTAACAGTCGCTTTCAGTGACAAAGTCCAGGACGTCCTTATATAGTGATTGTTAGCAGAGGGTGGTGGAGGGGTAAGACGGTGTTAAACGGGTACAGAGAGAGCCACGGATGGTAGGGAGGACCCTTGGGTGGTGATGTGCTTGAATTTGTAAATTGCCCAGCATGCTCAGCTCTTCCCAGTAGACTGTGGCCTTGTCTGTGCAGAGGCACAGCGGCTCTGGCTGCAGGGCAGAGGATTTGTTGAAACAGATACGAGTGTACAAGCCCCACCAGATTCCCCCTCTCTCGTTTAATTAATTTCCGAGCATGGGAGATAATCAGGTTTCACTAATGTTTTCCAATGTGCTTTGCTCCGCCATGTGCATTTGCTACAGGGTATGAAATGCACCATTTCAGTCCATCATTCCTCTCCGTTTTTTGTATTCCTTGTCAGTGCAGAGATGAAACGTGTTCTGTGACTATGAAAGAGATACACAGCTCATTTAAAATAAATGCAGCTGAAACCCATTAACTCTCACCCATGACAGTATGTGCATTTAAGCAATCTGGCTTATTTGGCAGCCTCTATCACTCGTGTTGACTATAAAATCCAAGGCTGGTGAATTCCAGCACCTTTTTTAGGCATCTTCTAATGAGGGTCTGGCTAAAAAAATAAATAAAAAATGCATACTAAATGAAAATGTTTCATTTCAGGATTTTGTGGATTGAAATGCAGGGATACATCTGCAAAATACGTCAGATCCAAATAACACAATCATCCAAATAAATACTGAAGATTATGACTGCCTTGATTAAGCAAAAGTGTTGATTACAGCATTCCATTTACTTATTTTGCTTTTTGTTTTTTTTTGTTTTTTTTCCAGTAGTTGAGCATTGTAAACCAATCACAGACCAGTTGTGTGCATCAATGACATTTGAATTAGTTGCTAAAAAAGAGGGAAGTTTAAGCAGTAAGATGTGTTTTACAATACACATTAAGGCCCACAAAAAGTCAGTGTTTAATAAATATCACCCGACTCAGACGAAAAGCTATTTGCTAGATGTCTTGCTGTTTGCTTGCAGTGTAGAAAGTGAAACACATACAATGCAATCAATGTGAAAAATCTATAATGCTCCCATTACATGGCACATAGAAATTAAGAGATTTATTGTGCAGATAGACAGCATTTGTTCAAAAAATGCCTTTCGTGCTGCCAAGTGGTTAGTGTTCGTCAACTGATGTATATAATAGCTATTCAGTACACAGTTCTCTGCCACAGTGAAAAAAAAACAAAAATATCTACGTACATATATAATATATAATAAAAAATATATAATCAATAAGTTATGGCGACACGTTTTTACATTGCTTTAACTCATCAAAACAAGTTAAGCAATGTTCAACTTTTATTTTAAGTTATACAAGACTCAACTCATTTTTAAGTCAGTTTAATGTGATTTAAGTTAAAATGACTTAAATATCCAAGTTGATTGTACTTAAAAAATTAAGGCAGCATTTTTTTTACATTGTTGGATGTGTAACCTAAAGAATATGGCTGTCGTTGCGCTACATAAATAAGTATTTTAATGTCAATTGAATTAATTTGAATAAATACAAGTAGCTATTTTTAGCGTAATTGTGCAGCCTTATGAGTGAGAATAAAACCCAGTGCAGATTTCTGTCTGTGTCTTCAGCCTGCCCAGGGAAAAGCCTAATTGGCTCTGGTTTCTGTTCGAACTTTCAGAGATTGCGAGGCTAAAAATTAAGGCTGAAGTTTTGGCTTCCCTGTAGGAGGCTTTAGTCAGACAGCCTATGGAGCTTCTGCAATAAATTGATAACACTGCTCTAGACTTTTTGCTGGAGGGGGAAAAAAAGTGTGAAGAAAGAGCAAGAGAGAGAGAGTTTACATGGAAAGATACAGTAATGGCAGATGAAAACTGCAAGCCAGAGGATGGGAGGGGAGTGTGAGGAAGATCGAGCGATATTAGCTTAGGGAGAAATCCTAACCCTGCTGGCCCCGGTTTGTTCGCCTGATCCGATTCATCTCTGTCAGAGATCCGCACACGCGTTTGGCCTGGTGGGAGATGTCGGTCAGTGGAGAGATGTCACGAGCCTGCAAGTCTTCAGAGCACAACTCATATAAAACCAAGCCGGGCGTTTCAGGGACCAAGAACAGATTTCAACAGCGATGGGAGTTTGCAATAATGAATGAACAATGTTGGCCTTAATATAAGTATTTCTGTTGTAAATGTCAGTGGTTTTGCATTGGCAAGGTAGACCAGCGGCTAAATACAAGTGTGCAATGCAAACTGGGCTAAATGAGGAGTGATAATAGATTTATAGCAAATGGAGCAGGCAAATAGCTGTAGGCAAGATAAGATGGATTTGTGAGATTGAAGACAGATTTAGAGCAACCTTGGAGGAATTCTGTGGAATAAAAATATATAGTCCTATTAGTCTTTCATGAGAAATGTCGGTTCACAGACTTCGCACATACCACTGAGACTCCACATGAAATAAATCCCCCAGGAAACATGTTGGTTAGAGCTGAAGCATCATCAAACGTGTCTTGTGGAGACGGCAGGTCGATGCCATTTTTATGGCCCATTTTTTTTGTCCATCGTTTCCTGGTGCAGAGTAAAATGCAAAATGCGTTATGCAAATGGTGATGTTTTGCCTATTATTTGCCTATCACCTGGATGTAAAATGTCAAATCTCATATGAGGAATGCAATGATTGCCAAACCTCTGTCTCATTACTCATAAGGATTGAAAACTGTAACCACGGATAACAAAACAAACTTTTGCACAAGCAAGAATCATTCACATTTTCTTTAGAAATGTATCACCCATATGATGTGAATGAAACCCAATGTTTCTATTGACATATACCAGCAGGCCTGGGTGATATATTATATTATATTATATTATATTATATTATATTATATTATATTATATTATATTATATTATATTATATTATATTATATTAGAATCTGTTTGTTCTAAAAATATGCATTGTCTGTCTGTGTTTATTGTCTAACCATGAGTTTGCATTAGGGTTTGATGATGGAAACAGTCAGGTGACATTAATTCTTGGCAGTTCTCTTGTCTCGGGGTTTGTGGCGTTCCGTTCACAGTGTCTGCTGTCTCATTTTTTTAGATCTCGGCTTGTATAATTCGCCTCATCACCATCATAGGGACTATTGTAGTAGAGTGGGATTACCAGGGTTGTGCACCATTCAGAATTGAAAATTTGTTTTACATTTAATTTATTTTTCTGAATTTGAATTAAGGTAGCAAGCAGAGTGCAAAATTGCAAACTTTGAATGTTGGTTTGTTTGAAAAATATTTTTAAAAGACTTGATATTTGAAGCCATACACTGCTGTTCAAAAGTTTGGGATCAGTATGTGTGTATATATATATATATATATATATATATATATATATATATATATATATATATATATATATATATATATATATATATATATAATATACACACATATACATATACATACATACATATACATATATATACATATATACATGTATGTGTGTGTATGTGTGTGTGTGCGTCTGTGTGTGTTTGTGTGTTGTTTTTTTTTAAAGAAATTAGTGTTATTATTAACTAAGGATTTTTTTGTTAAATTGATCAAAACTGACAGTACAGACATAATGTAAGATTTATTTTAAAAAAATGATGTTCTTTTGAACTTTTTATACATCAAAGAATCTTGAAAAAAGTG